>NW_007726321.1:185688-260150 GCF_000696425.1 Galeopterus variegatus
GGCGGCGGGAAGCCCCGTCCGAGCGCGCGCCGGGGAGGAGGGCGCCCCGGGACCCTGCGGCTGGCGCCTGTGCCCGGGCGCCGGGGAGGAGGGCCGCGGCGAGCGGAGCACGAATCTCTTTTTCTCTTTCGTGTTTAAAAAAGAGAAAAGTGCAGACTTGCATCGTGACTTCCTGGCCAATCTGGGGGAAGGCGGGCTTCCTGCCTGGAGCTGTTTGATTTGGAGCCTCCGAGCAGAACTAACGAGCGTGGGCAGCCCCCCGCCCGCCGAGGCCGGCCCTTGCCGTGGAGAGTAGTTAGTTAGGGTTCCTGCCTGCCGCGCCCGGCCCCTACGCGCTGGGGCAGGCCTCCGCCCTGGGCTGGGGGAGGGCACCCCGGGAAGGCTCTGGTCTGGCGTCAGAGCTGTGGTCCCAACGTGGCCGCAGTGGCCCCTGCTTGCCAGGTAGTTGGTGCCTTTTGGAGAAAACATCCTGTGGCTCCCGGTACTTCTGCGCCCTCTGCCTCCACCTCGCCCGGGACCCTGTCCTTCCATTTACACCCCGAGACCTCAGCCCCCTCTGCGTGTGACCGAATCTCCTGGCAAGACCGGGAAAGCAGCCTGATTAGGTTAATCCACCGAAAAGTGGGATGGTTTGCATTGTGAAAGTCTGTCTGTTGTGTAGAAATCTCTCAGCCCGTGGTGGGTGGGGGTGTTTTTATTCTGAAAGTCCTTCCAGAGCCTTTGCAGCCACGCTGGGTCGCCCCTGCCAGTGTCTGTTCTGGGTAGGAGCCGGCTCCCAGCGGCTGGGATGGGGGCATCCGAGTCGCCTTCACTGTGGCTTGCAGACAGACCTTGTTTTGATTTGTAGCACGGAAAGGTGGTGAAACCTGGGGAAATTTTTCGAGACAGGAATCAATGAAAACCATTGAGGTTGGAAAGGAGGGGTTTTGGGAAACTGTCTTCAGTGTGGTCAGCCCTGTGTGGGCAGAACCTCCAGGATCCGCTCAGGAGAGCGCAGGGTCAAACGGGCCCTCAGCAGTGTTGGCTTGTTTTCCTCCCTGCGCCTTTGGAAAGCCAGGCCGCAGAAACGAGCAGAATTGACCCAGCCCAGAGGCAGGGATTAGACGCTGGCATGGCCTGAGAGTGGGCAAACAGGTACACTTTTTAAAGGTGCAGGGTTACTTCTTCTTTTTTTTTCCTTTTTGTATTTTTTTACTGACCGGTAACGGGATCACAACCCTTGGTGTCGCACCCGCCCTGCGCTCAGTCAGTGAGCGGGAACCGGTCTCCACATGGGATCCGAACCCTCGGCGGGAGCGCCACCGCACTTGCAAGCGGCGCACTCTCCAGTGCGCCACCGGGCCGGCCCCGCAGGGTTACTTCTGACTGCCCCTCAGGGCACCTGCAGCCTCCTCGGCCTTTAGCATTTTGAGGTCAGAAGTGAATCAGTTAGGGGTCACTTAGGAGGTCTTTCCTCTTACTTCCTGCGTCTCTGAGTGGGACATGGGGCGTTCTCCTCTCAGATAGTGGACTCTCCCTTAGCAGAGTTGGCAAAGTTTTTCTCTAAAGGGCCAGATGGTAAATATTTTCACATCACGAAATGATATTCTGATTTTTTGCCAGCCCTTAAAGAATGTAAAAAGCATTCTTTGCTTGTGGGCTGTATAACGAAATAGGGGGTGGGGCCCTGGCTTGCTGACCCCTGAGAGTTAGGGGCCTGGGTGCTTCAGGCTGCTACCCACATAGGTGACCTGTGTCTTCTACACACACCTCTGCCTCCTGGGGTCAGACACGGAGGTTGTGCTGCTTCAGGATTCCCACTGCGGGCGCATGTTAGAGTCACCTGGGGTGCTTTTAAAAAAATATTGATGATTAAGTCTCTGTGCTTTCCATAAACCTAAAACTGCCCCCAGATAAAGTCTATTTGAAAAATACTGAGGCCCAGGCCATGCCCCACGTTGATTCCGCGCCTGGGCATGGGGCTTGGGCTTCAGCAATTTCTCTTAAGCTTCTGGGGAGGTGGACGTTGAGCCGGCCGGGAGCCCTGCCCAGGTGACACCCAGGACCCTGGCCCTGAGGCATGGGCAGCTCCCGAGAGACCGGTTTGCTGCCTGCCAACGTGCAGATGCGGCCGGCCACAGGCGGGCGTACGCTCTGTCGTCTTCAAGCGCCTGCTCGTCCTTTGACGAGCTTTGACAGAAACGGTTATTTCTGTGGTGTTTTGGAACTGGATACGGCCTTCAGAGGGTTTTAGTCAGCCTTGTGCCCGTGCTGGCTCAGACAGTGGCCGTGGTGAGAGTTTGGGTGCCCCTAGTCTGTATGCCACTTGCTGTGCAGGATTACTACCCAAAAAGCCTGACAGAGAGCTGCCCCGGTCCCCCTGGGAATGGTGACCACCTCAGGCTGTCTCACTTGTTATCCCTGGAGCCAGGGACCCAGGAGATCAGGACCCAGAGCAGGAAGCTTCTAGAGAGATGTTAGAGCATGACATTTTGTGCTTCCAATAGAACAGGACCATACCTCCTGGCTCCTGACCTAGCGGGGCAGCCAGAGACATAAAGATTGTAGCAGAAGTGTGAAAGTGGTGACTCTGTATCGCTGACGGGGGAAACACATGGGGTGACAACATGGCTTCTGCTTTTCAGGATGCTTCATGACACAGCCTGGTGTGCACGCCTGCTGGCACTGGGGGCGTTACCTGGGCTGGACTGATTGTCGCTGAGAAGTGTCACCATTTAGAATGGGGGACACTTCCTCCTTTTCAGAGCTTTTTTCACATCACTGCCCCGTGAGGCAGGCGGGAAGGGATCTTGTTCTGGCTGGGCCTCAGGAACAGCAGGGACTTGTTAGCGATCACTCAGCAGTCCAGATCTGCTCCTGATCAGGGCAAGACGTGAGGCCAGCCCAGCAGCCAGGAGAGTTATGAGGATTGCAGGAGAACCCAGCATTTGCCGAGTCTCCCCCTAGACGGTGACCTGTGCTAAGGTTTCAGAGCTACAGCTTCAGATGGGTCTGTCCTATCTGAGGCCATGCTGGTGTCACTGGGAAGAAGAGCACCACGTCTCAGCCGCTGCAGAGTGGAGTTGGGAGCTGCTTTCCTCTGTGGTCTTGGGGAGCATCCCCTGCTGAGCACAGCTCCCTGGTGTGGCAGAGGGGAGAGTCACTGCCTCCCTGCTGGGCTGGGGCCTGAATGAGTCAGCAGGAGTGAGAGAGGCCTGGTTCATGGAACTGGGGGCTGCGTGTGGGTAGGTGTGGGTGAGTGCGTGTGTGCCCGTGTGTGAGTGTGTGTTTGGGGGAGGGGCTGGAGACTGCCCAGGAGCTGAGGATGGATCATGGTGGTTGTCCTGCAGGTGGTCGCTGGCCTGCTGGTGGCCAGTTTATGGAGAGCCCCAGGCCTGGCTGGGAGGGTCTTGCAGAGGAAGTGTCCTCGCTGTGGGGAGCAGAGGTGCCTGGTTTCTGACCCTGGCACTGAGGCTGCTTCCTGGGCGGTGTCTCTAGGCCTGGCTGGGAGGGTCTTGCAGAGGAAGTGTCCTCGCTGCGGGGAGCAGAGGTGCCTGGTTTCTGACCCTGGCACTGAGGCTGCTTCCTGGGCGGTGTCTCTCCTGTGCTGACATGGCACTAAATTTACTTCCAGTGCTCAAAGATGAGCGGCACGAAGGGTGAGCCTTTTGACCGCACACTGCATCGTGCTCCTGAGATGGGGTGGAGGACGTCCCCCTCCTGCAGGGCCCAGCGTAAGCCTTCTCTTACAGAAGACCATTCTTGGTCACTCTGACCTTCCAAAATCCCTTTGTCAATTCAACAAAATGTTGGCCTTCTCTTTATTCTAGAAATTACACATTCGTTCTTTGTTCATATACGGTTTTTCCTTCTGGTTACAAAGCAACTTTGTACTTCCTTATGGTGAAGAAGCTAAGTGCTATGGAAGCAGTTCGTGGGCAGCAGTGTCCCACCCGTCTGGCTGGTGTGCAGCGCACTCTTGCTGAGTGTCTCTCTTGTGTTTCTCCTTAAGGCAAGCAGGAGTTACTGCGCGGCACTCATCCCCAGCGCATGCTCTTTTCCGTCCATCTCGGCCTTAGCCTGTCCTGGAGGCCTGAGTTTCCTGGAGAGGGAGGTGGGGTGGGATCTCCATACCTGCCCTCTGCCCCGCTCTTGAACTTCAAACTCCTCTGTTGGCCTCAGAATGCAGCTGTTAGCCTGTTTTATGGATTACGAGTCTTGGGTGTGGAAAGTCAGTGCATGCACCCGCGATTGCACAGGTGGGAAGTGGTGAGCCGGGATGAAGTGTTTTCCTTCCCTGGGCGAGTGAGTCCCACACCTTGTGCTGGCAGAGGTTGTACCTGCAGGAGAACCTGGGGTGGAAGGTTATGGGGAGGACAGGGAGAGGGAGGAAGCTGGGAGGGGAGGGCAGGTTGGGCTGAAGCCTAGCGGACTGGGTTGCAGGGGCTTGTGGGCGACAGCGGCCTCTGTCTTGCTCTGAACTTGCCTGGCCCTCACCCCTCTTTCTGAGTCTCAGTCTCCTCCCCTGTAAATGAGACTGTAAAAGCTTTAGGGCCGCTTCCAGGTCTCTGATCTCAGTCTCTGGGGCTTCAGATCTAAGGCCCAGGCTGGGCGGGAGCAGAGGTGGGGCGTCCCCTTCCACAGAACGGCCAGCACTTCCTTGCACAGCCCTGGGATCCTGGAGCCCCAGAATGCTTTCCCAGATGTGCCAGCAGCTGGGCCCAAGCGCTGGCGGTCGGCAGCCAGGTCGGGCCTCGGGGGAGCTGAGTTGAAGGGGGACCACTCACCATGGGGTTCCCTCAAGCACCCTGTATGGTTCCCAGGAGGGGGAGGCTCCAAGAGACCCTCCAGGCTGTCTGCCTTGCTCACCCTCCACATGAAGAACGTGTCCCCAGGGGTGCCTGCAGCCCCTGCCCCCCACATTACGCCTGCACAGATTCCTATGTGCTCATGCGGGACCTGTTCCTGAGTCTCAGATTCATTCATGCATTTTCTCATCCTGGTCTTGTGGGACAGAGTTCTGGGTGGGAGCCAGGAGCCCCAGTTCTGGTTCTGGGCCAATGGTAGTGGATGGCAGGGGAGGGGCTAGAGCAGCTGCCTCCGCCACCACCTGCACAGGGAGGCCTTGGGGCCAGCACAGGTTCTGTACGTGCTGCTGCTGTTTATTAACCAAGCACAGCACTGAATACGGGGGAGAAGAAACAAACCCATCCAAACGGGGTCCCCAGTAATACCATACAAGATGGGGTCCCCCAATAACCCCTTTCAAAGTGGGGTCTGGCACTCCCCATGTAAAATAAACACTTGGACAAGTGCAGCAGTGCAGGTGGTCAGGGCAGACAAGACCAGGTGGACAGGACCTGCTGTGGTCCTGGGCTCTGAAGGCTGGGCAGGCTTGGGTGGGTAGAGGAGACCCTCAGGGGACCATGGGGCTGGGGAGAGATGGGCACAGGTTGGGGAGGCCAGTCTGGCTGGAGGGGGGGAAATGAGCAGCCAGTCTAAAGAAGGAGGGGCTCGATGGCCTGGTAGATGGGGTTGTTGTGCGAGGTGAGCATTGCTGGGAGTGACTCTAGGGTCCAGTCCCCTGGTGGTGGCTGAGAGGAGGCTGGGAGGACAGGTGGGGGACAGGAGGCACAAGCTGGAGGCTCTGTACCTCCCCTGTGGCCTGTCTCCCCCCGCAGAGCAGCCCTCCCAGGGTAGGGAGAGTCAGGGACTGGAGGCTGGATTCCCCACCCCCCCGTTTTAATTTATATTGAGGTTTTTTTTTTTTTTTTCTTTTTGTCTTTTTTCGTGACCGGTAATGGGATCGCAACCCTCAGTGTCACGCCCGTACCACGATCGGCAACGGGATCGCAACCCTTGGTGTCGCGCCCGCACCGCGCTCAACCAGTGAGCGGACTGGTCTCTATATGGGATCCGAACCCTTGGCGGGAGCGCCGCCGTGCTCCCAAGCGCCGCACTCTACCGAGTGTGCCACCGGGCCGGCCCTATATTGAGTTTTAATTATACAAGTAATATATAAATACCTTTTGTAAAAAAGCAAAATATAAAGTCACATAAGGCTAAATGCCCCTTTTAACCCTTTAGACCTTCTGTCCTCCAGTTCGCTGAGGGCAGCCTCTGCGCTAGTGTGCCTTGCATCCTGTATGGTCCCATCTTCCGCACAAGCCACCTGCGCTGCAGCACTGTAACTCAGGGTCTCCCTGAGTTACTGCGGCATCCCCTGCTCCCGGGTGTTTGGGTTAGTCCCAGGTCTTTGGAATCACTCTCCTTTTGCTCAGTGCATGTGTTTCTCCAGGGTGGACTTTGGGCCAGGAGCTCTGGGACCTGGGGCAACCTGCCCATGTGTAGGTGAGGACCTGAGGCTGTGCCCAGGTGGAGACTCACACCAGGCCCTGGGAAAACGGACCCTCCTCAGGGAAGTGAGTGCTAATCCTGGAGTGACAGCCTGAGACGTGATGGGGCAGTGGGCAGCTGTCCCGCCAAACCGGCCTCCTGCTGGTGACGCTAAGGCCCCTTGGGCCAATGTGCATGGCCTCCTGCGTCCCTGCCACCATCTCAGAGGCCTTTGCTGGGTGGGGTGGATCAATTTTTCTGGTATGTTTTAATAACATAATTATAGAGAGTATTTTTAGGTTCCCTCTAACGGGCCGGCAGGGGCTCAGCCGCCGGCTGTTTACCAGGCTCCGATCCGCACGCTGTTTTTCTCCGTAGGTATATATAGCTGGGGCCGCTTCTCCTTCCTTGGCTTCAGGCTAAAGAAGGACAGTGGCCGCCTCAGCCTCCTCCTGTGGTTTCCTTTGCCTTTGAGTGAGTGGCTAAAATGGGCCAGGAGGAGTCAGCTGGTGCCTGCAGAGCAGCAAGAGTAGCACGGAGGCTGGGGGCTCGGCCACCCCGAGTGGCAGGTGAGGCTGTGAAAGGGAGGGGCTTCCCCAGGTGCCCACGTGTGTCAGGCCCGCCCCTCCCCTCCTGTGAGTCTGGATGCGCCTGCCTGGGCCACGTCCCTGCGGGTCCTCGAGGGAAGAGGATGAAACAAAGCCACCGTGTGAACGGACCCCTCGAGTCTGCAGGGGCAAGGGAAGGCCTGTGGCTGTGGTGTGGCCTGCAGGGCAGAGCAGGAGGGACCAGGTGTGGGTCCCCACGGGCACCTTCTGAGGGGCCTTGCAGACGCCAGGCCAGGTCGTGGTTTCCATCACCTCCCAGCCTCCACGTGGGCTGCTGTCTGTCGCTGGTTCGTCCCCAGCTCTCCGACAGGGCTCCGGGGCCCGCATCTGCCCTGCACAGGTGGCCGTGGAACACCCTCGGCCCCTCCCTCCGTCCTTCCCACTTACTTGATTTCTGTTTATGGTTAAAGCACCATTTAAAACAACACATCATTAAAACATTAAAGGGAGCTTTTAAAGGGAAACGAGGGCCGGCCCGGTGGCGGTGGCGCACTGCTACAGTGCGCCAATTGGGAGCACAGTGGCGCTCCCGCCGAGGGTTCGGATCCCACATACAGACCGGTTCCCGCTCACTGGCTGAGCGAGGTGCGGGCGCAGCACCGAGGGTTGCAATCCCGTTGCCGGTCCCGGTCCGGTACGGGCGTGACACTGAGGGTTGCGATCCGTTGCCGGACACGAAAAAAAGACAAAAAAAAAAAAAAAAGGGAAACGAAATCACCCATTCCACCACCCCTCACTTAACAGCTGTTTTTATTTTTCCTTTCCTGTCCAGTCCGTCTGGACCAGGATGGTCAGGGATGAAAATGACTGTCACGGACAGACAGAACCTGGGAGGGCCCCGGGCCAGGCTTTTTGTGGTGTCTTTGTCTCTCTCCCCTCCTGGGAGGGGTGTGTACAAAGGAGCAGGTCAGAGAGGGTGCCTCAAGGGCCGAAGGTCACCCTGGGGAAGGTGCATCCCTCCAGCTGGCCCGGGTGCCCTGCGTGACTTACAGCAAGTCCAGGCGGCTGCAGGTCTGCACGGTCCTAGGCCATGCGGGGCTGCAGCCCCTTAGTTCCTCTCCTGTGTTAGTCCATTTTCTGTAAATGATAACAGAATACCTGAAACTGGGTAATTTATAAGAAAATGAAATGAGTCCAAGGTCCGGGGGTGCATGTGGTGAGGGCCTTCTTCTGGGCGGGAGCTCTCTGCAGGTGAGGCAGGGAATCGCACGGTGAGAGCAGCCAGAGCGTCTTCATGTGTCTCCTTATAAAGCTGCCACGATAACCCGTTAATCCATTAACCCATTAACTGATTAATCCATGCATGAGGACTGGGCCCTCACGATCCAGTCACCTCCCGAAGGCCCCACCCCTGTACTCTGCCTCCGTAGGGATCTGACTCACATGTGCGCTTTGGAGGGACAGGCATTCAGAGCATGTCGTCTTCTGGACGCCAGGCCTCATCTCCTCCCGCACAAGGAACTCCCACCTCCTCACACGTGAAGTTGTCCATCCTCCTCCTCCGGTTGACCGACTGGTCACTTGGGCACAGGCCTCTGTGTCATCTCTTCTAACTCAGTGTCTGCTTGCCCAGTCCCCGTCCAGCCTCTGCCATGTCCACTGCCATTGGACCCTCTGGCCTGGGCAGACGTGGGGCGTCTCTGTGTGCTCCCCGTCCCAGGCTTCCAGCTCTGGTTCAGATGCACCCAAGGCCGTGGTGGGCCTCCCAAGCTCATCTGGGCAGCCATTCCTCCGCACAAACCCCTGAGCGCTGCCCACCGTCCACCTTGAAAACCCTGACGCCTCAGCCCCATGCAGGCGTTCCCAGACTTTCTGGTCTCCACCCAGAAGTGGGTCTCAGTGGCTCTCCTGGCAGGGAGCGGCGGCACAGAGAGCACAGTTACCTCTCAGGACAGACAGGTGGCAGCCATCGCATTTTGTGGGTGAGGACGTGCAGGCCCTGGGGTGGTGCCGTGGGTGGCAGGGTGGCCGTTGGCACCAGGCCTGCCCGCCCAGAGCACAGGCCTGCCCCTCCACATGTTGGACACACTGGAGACTCCCCTGTCCTGCCCCTGTGTGTGTGGCTCCCCATTTCCTTCTGGAACTTGCCTCAGCCCCCAGCGTCTTCCTTCCCCGAGAGCCAGAGCACACTCGCCGGGGCCTGCAGCCGCCCCTTCCTGCATCCACCATGCCGCCTGCCTCCCGGCACTGGCCAGTGTCCTCTGCTTGCCTCATTCATCTGGCAAATGTGTTAGAGAACCTGCTCCATGCCAGCCCCTGCCTTAGGCTTTGAGGGTCCCCACAAAGTCCCCCAGAGGATGGCACTGAGCCCCATGTGTTTTCTAACTGAAGTATCATTAGCAAACAATGAAATGCACACGTCTTAAGTGCACAGCCCTCCAATGAGTTTTGACAGTTGAGTATTTCGAATAACCAACCCCAAAACCAGATAGAGGAGGTTTCCACTCTCTGAGTCCCCCAAGCCCCTTTCCAGCACCCCCTTTCTATCACACTAGGTTACTTGTGCTATATTTGGAATTCACTGATGTGGGGATGCCAGGGCTGTGCACGGCTGTGTGGCATTTTTCCCATCGTGATGTTTCTGTGACTCATCCGGGTGATTGTGTGCCGTGGTCACTTCTGTGTCACTGCTGGTGGGATTCCTCTGCGTGCACATAACACCATTGGCAGTTGTGAGGCTGCTGTGGAGAGTTGGCTGTATCTTTCTGTGGACACAGTTTCATTCCACACACTCCTGCGTGCCTGGGTCCTGGGGTTGCTGGGTCCCAGGGCAGTGCGTGTCTAGCCTAGAAGGAAACTGCCTGTCAGCTCTTCAGGTGTGCCCTGCAGGCTCCCGGGCGGGGCCCACACCTCCCAGCACCTGCTGCTGTGAGCCTCTTTGATTTTAGCTGTTCTGTGGGTGTGAAGGCCACCTCCTGTGGCTGTGATCTGCATTACCTAGATGCCTAATGAGGTTAATCACCTTTGCCCTTCCTGACATCTTCTGTGATGTGTCTTTTCAAGTCTTTCAGCCATTAAAAAAAACTGGAACATTGGTCTTTTATTTCTGACTTGGAGCTCTGTATGGATTCTAGATTTAGGCTTTGCCAGCCGTGTGTACTGCAGTGTTTGATCCCTGCCCAGGCGGCTTACCTGTTCTGATCGCTTTCTTAATGGTGCCTCTTTAAGAGCAGATTTTTTTTTTTTTTTTTTTTTTTTTTTTTTCTTTTTCCCTGTCCGGCAACGGATCGCAACCCTCAGTGTTGCCCCCGTACCGGACCGGGCCCGGCAACGGGATCGCGGCCCGCGGTGTTGCCCCGGCGCCTCGCTCAGCCAGTGAGCGGGAACCGGTCTGTATGTGGGATCCGAACCCTCGGGCGGGAGCGCCGCCGCGCTTCCCAAGCGGCGCACTATCCAGTGCGCCACCGGGCCGGCCCAAGAGCAGATGTTTTTTTTTTTTTTTCTTTTTCCCTGTCCGGCAACGGATCGCAACCCTCAGTGTTGCCCCCGTACCGGACCGGGCCCGGCAACGGGATCGCGGCCCGCGGTGTTGCCCCGGCGCCTCGCTCAGCCAGTGAGCGGGAACCGGTCTGTATGTGGGATCCGAACCCTCGGGCGGGAGCGCCGCCGCGCTTCCCAAGCGGCGCACTATCCAGTGCGCCACCGGGCCGGCCCAAGAGCAGATGTTTTTTTTTTTTTTTCTTTTTCCCTGTCCGGCAACGGATCGCAACCCTCAGTGTTGCCCCCGTACCGGACCGGGCCCGGCAACGGGATCGCGGCCCGCGGTGTTGCCCCGGCGCCTCGCTCAGCCAGTGAGCGGGAACCGGTCTGTATGTGGGATCCGAACCCTCGGGCGGGAGCGCCGCCGCGCTTCCCAAGCGGCGCACTATCCAGTGCGCCACCGGGCCGGCCCAAGAGCAGATGTTTTTTTTTTTTTTTCTTTTTCCCTGTCCGGCAACGGATCGCAACCCTCAGTGTTGCCCCCGTACCGGACCGGGCCCGGCAACGGGATCGCGGCCCGCGGTGTTGCCCCGGCGCCTCGCTCAGCCAGTGAGCGGGAACCGGTCTGTATGTGGGATCCGAACCCTCGGGCGGGAGCGCCGCCGCGCTTCCCAAGCGGCGCACTATCCAGTGCGCCACCGGGCCGGCCCAAGAGCAGATGTTTTAATTCGGATAAAGTCTGATGAACTTACGTGACATGCTCTGTTTGGATGTCCACTTTCCCCACTAGAACATCCTTGCTGCTCCTCAACTCCGGTGGTCAGTCAGTGGCCTCCACTCCTGGCCGTGCCCCCTGCGTCCTCTTGCACGTCATTCCACCCTTTGTCTTCCGGCCACCTCCTGCCCGGCCTTTAGCCACACTCAGACCATGCTCCCCAGGGGCCTCTGTCCTGCTGTCGGGGGGACTGCCCCTCTGCCATGCTCTGTGTCCCGCATGTCGCGGGCCTGGCTGGGACTCTCCATGCCCTTCAGCCTGAGTTCCCTGGCTGCCAGGAGCCTGGGGCCTCTGTAGGTGTCTGCTGGAGGAAGCGGCTTCCTCTAAGCCCCTGCAGAGTGTCACCTAGGTCTCCTGACCCCTGCCCTGTTGCTCCCAGGGGTTGCGGGTATCATCTTGGTGTACTACTTTTCCTTCTGATTATTTCCCCCTGAGATAAATTCCCAGGAGTTGGACTTTTGAGTGTGAGAGACAGGATGATTTCAGAGCTCCACAGATGCCACACCAGGCTGCCCTGGGCAGCGGGTGCCTCTCTTGCTTTTTGCACCCAGGCACTGTGGGGCACTTTGTTTCTCCTTGAACCCTCTGGGGAGCCCCATGTGGTCCCAGCTGCCATACTTTGCGGAGGGACACTTTGTTACTCTTTGGGCCCTGTCCTTGTCTGGATGGCCACACCTTCTGGGGTCAGTGTGGCCTCTCCTGCTTTCTTTTCTCTCTTCCCGGTACCCAGCTCAGACCTCTGGCTGGTCCAGCAATGCCCGTCCCTGCTTCTCCTTCGTTGCATGCGTGGAGGTGGTGGGACCTGCTTCCTGGAGACTCTGGTGCCCGGGGGTGAGTCTCCCCACTGCGTGGTCTTGCTTGCCTACGGCCTGCAGCGTCCGTTTTTGTGTTTTTCTCCAGTCCATGTTATCACTGCACAATCAGGGCCGGGGCTAGGAGTCACCGTCCTGTGGGTGGGAAGGGAATGTAGGCAGAGGCCAGGAGGAGGTGATGAGGCTGTGCTCTCTGACACTGGGTCTCGGACGTCACTGCACCAGCCATGCCTGGTGCATGTCCCTGTGCCACAGTGGAAGTCTTATCAGTGCCGGGTCTTATCAGTGGGCGCAGACCTTCCCAGCCAGGGGTGGTATGGGGGGAAGGCAGGGGATGGCCCCAATCTCCAAAGGTCAGGAGTGACTGGGGGAGGTGGCTCTCTGTACTGAAGGGACTTGGGGGACTTGCAGGGAGGCATTGGTGATCAGGGACGGTGGTGGTGCCTAAGGGGACACGTGATGGGACTCCATGTGGACCCTCAGAGTGAGGCAGCCTCACTTGAGAGCAGTCTGTGCCAACCCCCTGTCCATTTACCACTCCTGGCTCAGTTTCCTTATCCTGGCAAATGGGCACATAATACAAGTCTTTGCAGTGCCTCCAGGAGACGAGACCGGCTGTCACATGAGCAAGGTGTCCAGCAGCAGCTCCCCACGGGGCCCTGGACCCTCTTCCTGAGACAGCTTGGGAGGACACAGGCACAGGGCAGCTGGTCCTCCTCTCTGCCCACTGTCTCGCAGCTCTGATCCACCCCTCGGATCTGGGGAACCTCAGGGGTGGCCGGGAGCCCCTGGCACTGCAGGTGGGAAGCTCCAGCTGCTGTCTTCAACCCTCCCCCGGTGAGCCTGGCTTACGCTGAGAAATAACACACAGGCTGGCACAGGGCCACACAAGGAGGGGCCCCACAGTGTCGCTCTTCAGCTTTCCAGTCTCCATCCACCCTTTCTACTGAGGGTCCCAGCCGTAGAGAGCAACACAAAGCCTTGAAGCCAGGAGTTCTTGGTGAGGCCAGAGGGGACCCCACCCCACCCCCCGTGGGAGGCTCAGTGTGAATCGGTGAGACCCAGGAGGGGGCTGGCCAGCTGCAGGTGGAGGAGTAATTGTTGCTTACAGGGGATAGCGAGTTCCAGACTGACAGGCTGTGTCACATTCCAGAGGCTGACAGACCTTTCCAGGCATCCCCACCCCCCCCGGAGGCCGCCTGGGGGCCCCGGACATCCAGTTGTGTGTTCAGTGGCATTGCTGGCATGCCTGCCATGGGCCAGACCCTGCCTGGGGCTTCAGGTCGTTCCTCGGAGGGGAGGCTGCCCTGTTGTGCCACAGGAGCAGCCCCGGCCCCGGTCTGGGCGGGAGGAGGAGGAGGAAGCAGGTACTGGAGCCATTTGTGGGGACAGAAGCTGTGGCACTGTGGCTCTTTCTCACCCTCTGTCAGACATGGGCTCACACAGGTGCTTCCCTGGGACGCAGTGCTGGCCGCCCTGGCCCAGCCGCCTGATCCCAGGGCTCAGGTTCCAGCATCGTCCGTGGGTCATTTGTAACCTGAGACTTGCTGCCTCCTTGAGACTGTGTTCTGAGTGGTAGTTGTGGCCGGAGGCTGAGCCTCAGGGGCCCCTTCACTGTCCTTGATGGCGGGTGACACCGTTGCCTTCCCTTGCTCGTGCTGCACAGTGTCCAGGACTCCTGTGTCTCCACACCACTTCAGACACAGACCTGGGGCCTTGGCCCATGGAGATGTAAGGAGCTGCTGGACCCTGGGGTCATTCCAGCAGCTGTGCCAGTCCCCAGGAGGCTGGGGCATCAGGGCGTGTGTAAACAGCATTTTTCCCCATCCCTGCTTGGGATGCTGCTGTGGACCCTGATCTAACTGGCACCTCTTTAGTGCCTTGCTGTGTGTGGGTAGAGGTGGGCCCACCTGTAGCTTCCTGGGGACCTCAGCTGGCCCTGGATTCTGCCCGTCCCGCATGCTGTTGCTTTGCACTCATTGGATGGCAATGCCAGGATTTGGGCTTGAGTGCATGTGACCTCTGCACCCAGCTGCTGCCGGGGTGGTGGGAGTCCTGAGAACCGGGGGTTCGCACAGCCTCAGGCTCCTCCCCCTGCCTGCCAGGGTGGTGGGGGCCTGCGGAGCAGAGGTGGTGGAAGGGAACAGCTCCCTCTGCTAGCCTTGAGCAGTAGACATGGCTTCAAGTCATGGCCTGCTGTTGGGTGCCCTGGGACAACCTACTCAGCCTTTCTGAGCATTGAACCCTTCGTTTTACAAGTGGGACTGGTATGCACCTGCTGCACTGCAGGCAGGTGATCCCGAGTGGAGCTAGAGGGCGCAGAGTCCTGGCCAGCACCTGGCCAGGCAGATGCCCAGCACAGCTATCCTAGCTGTGGGGCCTTTGCACCCCAGCCTACGATCTCCGGTCATAAAATTAGTGCCTGCCTGCTTTGCCTCACAGGTCTTAGGGACGACCTGCCAGGGCCCGGCCGCAGATGAGTTGGGCAGCCTCCTATTCGCTCACATCTCAGGGCCCGCGAGGGGCAGCCCACGCCACCAGGGAGCCCGTCCAGAAGACAGTTTCCTCTGGCAAGCACTTTTACCAAGGAGCTCTTCCCTGAAGTCTCGGGGCACTTGGGTGGCCTCCCAGGTGATAAAACCAAGGCATAATGACCTCTGTGGAGGCTTGGTGACGTCCTGCAGCCCAGGCAGGGGCTGAATGAGCTGAGGACCCCCAGCCTCAGGCCCAGCCACGGCTCAGCCACTCAGGTGGGAGTAGTGGGCCTTGCTTGAGGCACTGGTGCTGCCGGGCTCTGCCTGGTCTGGCTGAGTCACAGGTAGCAAAGGCACTGAGGGGACAGCCCTGTGGGCTCTGGTGGGAGAGCCTCCCCAGCCCAGGGCCTGTCTGGATGGTGGGCCCTGCTCTGACAGCTGCCTTTCCTGGCTCCTCAGAGTGTTGAAAGCTCAGGATGCCAAGGACTGAAATTTGGGATCCCCCCGAAGTGGATGCCTGGCCCAGTGTCCTGGAGGACCGTCATCACACCTCAGCTCAATGCTTCCAGGGGCCATGGACTCGACCTTAGGGTGGCTCGCTGCTCCCAGGCCTCAGTGGGCTCATTGATGGAAGGAGCAAGACCATAGTGCCCTCCGTGGCCTGTCCACCTCAAGGCCCTGCACCACTTGTGGGCCCTGCTCACCAAGTATGGGCAGGCCATGCTGGTGACTCTCTGCCGTGTGTCTGTGGGGTCCTCATGGTGGCCTCCCAAGGCAGCTGCTGCTGTCTCCCGTGTCTCGCAGACAAGAACCACAGCTCCAGCAAGTCCAGTGAGTACCTGCGTTCCATGGCTAGAGAGGGGCGCAGTGGAGCCTGGCTATGGAGAGGTGTGACTGGGTCATGGGAGCGGATATGCGGCCCCCGTCAGGCTCTGTCCAGGCCCAGGTTGTGGGAAGACTGCACTGTGGGCTTCTGGCCAGGAGGGTGGGTGGGCAGGGGTCCAGCTGGTGGGGCTGGTGTTGTGGGGAGGGCAGTGTCCCTGGCTTCAGGAACCTCTCCCTGTGGGAGGACACCTGGGAGGCCCCCCCTTGCTGAGGGATGGGCTGAGTTGTGAGATCCCTGTCCTCTCTTGGGGCAGCAGCCTGGAATTCCTGAGCTACAAGGTTGGAGTGGGTCTCAGGAGGTCACTCACGGCTCCCCCGCCATCTGGGGTTGGGAGCAGGTGAATGGGATCCAGGACCCCCAGGTGATCTGTTCACCACACTCTGCCCCACGCTGGTCCCCTAGCGGAGAAGCAGCATATTCCAGCCTCTCTGTCCCCTCTTCCAGGAGACTCAGGGCCTGTCCCGTCCCCCCACCCCAGCCCTGGGCTTAGCTGCCACACTAGTTTCCCACCACACAGTAGCCCACAGGAACCCGCATCTGCTCATGCATTATCCCAGTGGCCTGGACCAGGACCCCTGGAGGGTCGCAGTGGACAGCCAGGCCTGGGGGGTGGGGCTGGCCCAGGCCACTGTAGCCAGGCCTCTTCCCTCCTGTGACTAGAGCTGCAGGATCCCGAGAGTGTGACCCTTAGGAGTGAAGCTGTCGGGCAGGAGATCCTGGAGGGGTCTCTGGCTGTGTGTGGCAGTGGGAAGATGGGGATTGAGGTCAGTCCCTGAGCTTGTGGCCCAGTGGCCAAAAGGCTCAAGTGCAGGTCTGGCCCCAGGGGGGTGTTCAGCAAGGACTGTTTTCATGTTAATAAGGAAAATACAGACACTATAATAATGAGGATTATATGTTATAATACTGCTAATGGGTTGGTAGCTTTATATAGGGTTTCTCACTTGGTAGCCTTTGAAATAGATAGCGTTGGTGTCCCCATTTTTCCCTTGAGGAAACTGAGGCCCAGGGAGGCCACACAGCTTGTAGAGAAGGAGCCAGGGCTCTGGCCAAGGCCACTCTGCCTCCGTGCCCAGGACTAGACCCTGTAGCTCATTACATCTCCAGCAGTTTCTGACCTGCCTATCGTGGGTGGCAGCCCCCAAGGTGACAGATGCCCCCTCCCCATGCAGTCGGGCCAAGGATTGGGGAGGGTGGTGGGCAGGAGCCGGCGTCTCACTGCCAGAAAGGGGTTCATCGATCCCTGGCCTCTCCCGAGGAAGAGGAGGGGAGGCTGTTAGCCTCGAGGGACAGGGAGCTGGGGGGGGGGACCTGTGGGGACCCGCCCATCATGGCCTCTCGGGACCCCCGAGGATGTCTGCTGCTTGCTGTGCCGTTAGGAATTAGATTAGTTTTCCATAAAAACAGGATGTGGTGGGAGAGGGCCGCGTGTCGATCTTTTTCTCTCGCTCCTCTTTTTCCAGGAACTGGACATATAGCCTTTAGCCAGGGCCATCCCCGTCCCCACCCCGCCTCCCCCAGGATGCAGGAACAACCCGCTCCCTGCTTTTAAGTGGCTACTTAATCCTCCTGCCTGGGAGCGATTACATCAGCCGGAGCCTGTGGGCCGGGCTGGGGAGGAGGGGCAGGAGCCTGGCATGCTGAGCCCTGTGCCATGAGGAGAGCATGTCCTGGTGGCGCAGAACATCAGGGGCTCCGGGGGCCCCCTCCTGCAAGCCTGGGGACCGCAGTGCATGGTGGAGGGCTGAGAGGAGCGCTCTGGACCTGGGGAGGGGGAGGTGAAAGGGGTGAGGGGAGGATCAGTGTGTGCGAGTCATGTGGCCTCTTTAGGAAAGAGTCCTGCTGTTGAGGAGCCCGGGGCAGACCTGGGGAGGCTTGGGGGGTTGCATTAGGATGTGGGTTTTGTCCTGAAGTGACATGGCCACAAAAAGGGGCTGGTGGGGCTGAGTCTGAGTCCCCCTCACTTCCCTCGTGGCTCTGGACCCTGAGTGGGGGCTGCTGTCATGGCTGCAGGGCAGCGTGGGGGTGCCTGAGGTTAGGGGCCCGGCTCAGTGGAGCTGGTTCAGCCTGGCTCTGTCACTGCCTGGCTGTGGCCTTGGCTTGAGACCTGTGGGGACCTTTGCTCCCAAAGCACAGTCCATCCTCTGCAGCTGGGGCGATGTGGTGCCTCCCTCCTGGTGGCTTGTCCTGCGAGTGGCCCCACGCTGTGGGGCTCTGAGAGAGACGAGGGGTGGGGAGCGGAGGTTTCCAGAAAACCTGGACAGCTTCCACCCCCAGCTGCTTGTGCAGGAGGACGGGGTGGGGGGTGGGGGGGAACTGCTCTTCCCTCAGGCCTCGGCGAGGGTCTCCAGGGAATCAGGACTGGAGAGGACTTGGGTCAGGCCAGAGTGGACCTTTCTGTGAGCTCCCTGGTCCTCCTGCCACAGTCCACTTAGCTCCTCCGTGGCAGACACGGGCCTGGCCCAGGAAGGCATCTCCACTGCTTCTGCTCATTCCAGCCTCAAACAGACGTCAGCTGCAGGCCTGCAATGCCCCTGGAAATGACCTCGGATGGAATTCCAGAGCTCACAAGTGCCTCTTTCCTGGAAGGATATCCCGAGATTCACAAGAGTGTTTCTTCTGGGGAGGGAAGAGGAGTCGTGGGGAGATGGGCACAGAGCAGTTCATCTTAATCAGTCAAGTTTTATTAGTAACATGGAGTTGGAAGGAAGAACGTGTCAGAGGGCTCACGGCACTGACTGCGTGCGGCTGTGCTTGTTGTTTGTTTTTACTTTCTGTGCTTCTCTGCATTTAAAAAACTTTTGGGAATGAAGAGAAGGGAAGTATGTGTTCTATGAGCTGGTTGGTGACCCTTCATGTAAAAGGGAAACTGAGGCCCACTCTCTCTCCTGGCTGGAGCCCAGGGTTCCTGCCTGGGGGTCCAGTGGCCCTTGCACCTGGCCTGAGGAGGTCATCCCCTTTCAGTGGGTGCTGGGAGCAGTGCAGGCCGAGCCCCTGGTTTCCCTGGGGTGGAGCTGAGCCCTGCCCTGGTTGTTATGAGCTGACAATGTTGGTTTTTCCCCTGGTCACTTTATGAACTAGCAGACTTGCCAGCATTCGTGTGGCCCCCAGTAACCTAGCCCTGTGGCCGTACAGCTGTCCAGAGCAGCCACCTGGCCCAGACCTCAGAGGTAGGGGGAGTACCTGGGCGACCTCACAGGATTTCCTCTTGGAGTTCCCGTCGAGGTGCTGGGGCCAGAAGGGACCCACAGGCAGGGGAGCCTCAGGGCCCCCAGGCTTGGGCCACGCCAGTCAGTGGTGTGTTACATGTCAGAGAAACAGATATTTATTTTAAGGAATTGGCCCCATGATTGGGCTGGCAGTCTGAAATCTTCAGGGCCAGCCAGCAGGCTGGAAACTCAGGCCAGAGCTGATGCTGCTGTCTTGAGCCCAAATTCCACAGGGCAGCGGGCCGGAAGCTCAGGCTGGGCTTCTCTGCTGAAGTCTGGAGAATTCCTTCTCCTCGGGGTCCTCAGTCTTCTCTTAGGCCTTCAGCTGATGGGCAGGACCCACCCCACCCACGTCACAGAGGATCATCTGCTTTACTAAGTCTACTGATGTGTTAATCTCATTTGAGAAATACCTTCGCACCAACTTCGAGATCAGAGTTTGACCAAACCACCGGGCACCATGGCCCAGCCAGGCTGACACACAGAATCAGTCCTCACACCCAGCCTGCAGGCCATTACCAAGCACCCGAGCTGCCAACCCCGAAAACATAGGCATGCACAGACTTGCACGTGACGTATCTGGTTACACCTCCGAGCTTTCAGATATGTCCTCAGACCTCAGTGCTGCCTCTGGAGTGGAGATAGCATTGTGGGTTCTCCCAAGATGAGATGCCACCAGTGTCCCGGTCATCTGGTCCTCGCTCCAGCTCTGTGAAACGCTCACTGGTCACATGTTCCTGGAGTGCCTTCAGGGGCAGCACCTTCTGGGGAGCAAGATGGTCCTGGTGGAAATGCCTTAACATTGTCTCATGTCACCGAAGGGGAAAGCAAGGCACGTGCTGAGCTAGGCATGGACACTAGTCTCCTGCTGAAACACGGAGAGATGACATAACGGCATTCCTCACTGCCTCCCACTGAGACACCATCCCCCTCTGCCCACCCAGCGCCCTCATCCCTGAGGAGTCGGGGTTCTGAAGGGGGGGTGTGACCAGAGAACTGTCCCCTCGCCCTCCCCACCCAGCTGGGCTGCCTCCCCAGGGGCCAGGGAAGGCCCTGGAGAGCAGGGCCAGCCTGTGGCCAGGCCCTGGGGCTGTTTGCACAAGCCCAACTGGACAGGCCGAGAGGTGCAGGGTGCTGCAGGCTGGGTGAGTCACGGGGCGGGACTCTGAGTCAGCGTTCCAACCTCGCATCTGGGGCCAAAGCCGCCGAGGAGACGTAGGGCAGCCGGATCTGCCTGGGCTGGGCACTTCGTGGGAGAGGCAGCCCCAGCCTGAGCAGCAACTACTGGAAGGTTCTCAGAGCCAGAGCTCTTATGAAGCCCTGGCTGCCTCTCAGGTCAAGCTGCTGGGGGCCGTCCTTAGAGGGGATGCCATGTTCCATCCCCCCGGGAGAGACAGGACTTGGGTGGAGGCGGCACAAGAGCACCTGAAGGTGGGCCGACCGGCCTCCAGGTCCCAAGAGCGGAGGGCTGTGTGGTTGGGCAGGGGCCGTGTGCTGCTCGGGATCTGTTGGCAGGCGGTAGAAGCAGGTTGTGGTGGGTAGATGCTGATGGATCGTGTGGCTTGCTCCTCCTAGTCAGAAGAATGGCACACCTGTTTCCTTCCAGTCTTCGAGGGATCTTCTGGAATGCCACTTCCACTTTGAGAGCATGTCTACATCCCCCGCGGGGGGATTAGAACACAGATTACCTGAGAATCGGCCGTGTGGCTTGCTCCTCCTAGTCAGAAGAATGGCACACCTGTTTCCTTCCAGTCTTCGAGGGATCTTCTGGAATGCCACTTCCGCTTTGAGAGCATGTCTACATCCCCCGCGGGGGGATTAGAACACAGATTACCTGAGAATCGGCATGGCCACTGGGTTCCCAGGTGATGCTGGTGGTGTGGCCGAGAGCCCACTTTGAGGGCCTCAGCTCTCTAGAATGGGTTATGCTTAGCCTGGGCACAGCAGAGAACTTGATCGGGGGGACTCTGAGAGGATCCATTCACCAGTGACCAAGACACATGTCTTGCAAGTCCCGCGCACCCACCCCCCGGCCCTCTGCAGCATGCTGACCTCTGGATTTCCACCCAAGGGCCTTTGTGCTTGACACCCCCTCTGCCAGAGTTTCCAGCCCAGGTCCTTCCTGCCACCAAGTCCAGCTCCGGTGTCCCTGCAAGGGGAAACCCCCCTGGGAATCCATCTCACTCTAACGCTCATTGTGTCTGTGTCCTAGTTAATGGTCCACCTTGGCTCCTGGCTGGTGTCATCACAGCTTTATAACCATACCTGGTCCACGCTGGGCCATATCCTCGTATTTGTCATCTGGGAGCGAGTGGCAGACGTAGACCCTTGTCCAAGGTGGCTCAGTGCTCTTCCTGCTTCTCCCCGCTGTGGACAGCAGGTGCCCAGGGTCGGGGCTCTGTGGTCATTCCTCTTGTGGCCTCCGCAGCCTGGTGTGGGGGTGTCCTGAGTGGACAGAGAGCAGCCCTGCTCCAGGTAGTGCTGTTGTTGGGGGTGGGGAGAGGCCCCCTGTCTGACGGTCAGGTCTGGGTGGGGTTCTGCCTGTGCGAGAGGTGCTGGGTGGCCCAGGCTTGCTCCACAGCCTCAGAGGATGAGGTGGGAGCTGAGATTTGAGGCCAGAGCCCTGGGTCAGGGAATGCCTGTGTGGCAGCCTCATCACGCGCTTCCGGGTTGGGATGGCTGTGATGGGCCTCACAGAGCCCAGACTGCTGTCCCCAGTCTTCCAAAACCTCTTCCCACCCTTGTCTTGGGTGCCGGGGATGGGGCCGTCTGCAGGAATCCTACCATCTCAATTAGTCTGGAGTGCTTGGGTGGGGATGGGTCCAGCTCACAGGAGCACCAGAGCATCTCCTAGATGGAGAGAGAGGGCCACAGAGGGGAGACAGTGGCTCGCCAGCGGCCTGGAGCCGGCTGTGTTCCCTGCATCCTGTTCACACAGGGGCCACTTATGCGCTGGGGCAGCCAGCAAGGCCCCTCCAAGGGGACCAGGGACCAGACGGTGTCACAGTTGAGGCACCAGAAGCTGGTTCTGCCTGCCCCAGGCAGCTGCTCCCTGTGGTGGCTTCATCCCAGGTGGGGACACCACCTGCCAGCTCACCAGCTGGGCGCTGAGCACGTTTGAGTCATAACCTGGAACTTCAGGCATCCTCTGGCCCCGCCCCCAAGCCCACGTCCTGTCACAGTGCCCTCGCCCGGCCCACCCGTGTCTCCATGCCCTGGACAGGCTCCATGAGGCCGCCCGTGTTACTCCTCCAGGTGGGCGCCTGTGTGTTGGAGGATGGGGGTCCAGGGTTGGCATATTCCCAGGGAAGAGCCCCAGGGACCCATCTGCGTGTTGCTGTGGGCTGAAGAGCTAGCTTCCTCCCAGCCAGGCCTGGTAAGGGCTCAGTGTATAGGAGAGTAGCCAAGGCTCTGGGAGCCATTGTGCCTCAGTTTTCTCATCTGACAAATGGTGCAACAGGGACCCCTTCCTGGTGCAGAGCCCAGTGTCAGCCCCGACACAGCTCACAGGGGTGTGGTAAGACCCAGGAGGGGCTGCTGCTGGCTACTTGGTTCTTGCCTCGGGTGGTCTGGCAGGATCTCTGCTGGCCCACTGTGACGCTGCTTGGTGGAGGTCTGCCCTTCACAGTCAGGGTTTTCGGCTCACCTGGGAGCCCCTTCCCCTCCCCAGATGCGTTTTTTCCTTGACGCTGGAGGGGGTCCTGCCTGCCCCAGGTGTCTCAAGTGGCAGGGATCTGGGAGGGCAGTGACCTGCAGGTCAGGTGGAGGCTCGTGGAGGGGGCCCACCCTCTTGCAGACTCGGAGCCTTGCACAGCCCGAGCGTCCCGAGGTAGGTGAAGCAGGAGACCCTGGTCTGAGACCCGAATTTGTCACCACTCTCTGTGGGGAGGGAAGGGTGGCTGCATGCAGAGGCTCTGCCTGCCCACCTCCCCTCCCAGGCATGGTGGGCCGTGTTGGTTCCATCAGGACCTGGCCCTGTGTCCTCTCTGGGCCCCTCCCTCTGCCACTGCCCCCCCCCCCACCTGTTTACCTGCAGCAGAGCAGAGATGGCTATGGCTGCCCGGATAGGAGATAGGCCTGGTCTCCACCCTCCTGCCGGGGCTGGGGGCGGAGAGGGACAAGGCACGGGCACTGCAATCGCCTCTCAGGCTGGTCATCACTCCTTGTGGAATGCAGGCCCCACCCCAAGCCCTGGAATTTGTCTCCTTCGACATCGGGGAGGGATGCCTCCAGCAGGTCAGGGTGGCTGGAGCTGGAGCCCCGATCCTCTAGGGGAGCGAGCGTGGGATAAATACCAAGGTTTGTGCAGGGGCGGCGGTCACCATTGGTTGTTTTCTGGGGAAGAACAGGGCAGTGGGGAGGGTCCCACAGAGGAGCAGGGTGATTAACTGACACCATTGGGACCAGCCTCGTCTCTGGTGTGAGGGGAACGTTCCACATTGGGGGTGAGCCACGATGGGGGGGCTGTTCTTCACTGATGTCCCCGCGGCCTGCAAAGTCGGGATGGGAAGTCAGAGCAACCTCCAGGGCCAGGACAGACAAGCCCACCTTCCTGCTCACGGGTCTCTGCCTGGCGAGCAGAACGTTTGTCTGTGTTGTGGGCGGCAGAGTGGACTCCGTTTTGGGTTTTTTTGTTTGTTTGTTTTATTTATTTATTCATTCATTCATTCATTTTTTAAAAGATGACTGGTAAGGGGATCTTAACCCTTGACTTGGTGTTGCCAGCACCACGCTCTCCCAAGTGAGCCACAGGCCAGCCCAGCAGACTCCGTTTTTGGACAAGGCTGTGTCCGCCAGAGGCGTGTGGACGGTCCTCGGAGCCCTCTGCGAAGCCGCTGGCTGAGGTCCAGGGACGGGTCTCGCCAGCACCGTTGTGCACCCGCCATCACCCCTTGGCCGGCACCATCCTGGGCACCATACTGTGCAGGGCAGCACTGATTCAGACCCCAGGCTCAGGTGTTCAAGTCCCCCCGCAGCTCCCCACTCCACCTGCAAGCAGGTCACCTGGGGAGCAGTGTCCTCCTGTGGCCTTGGTCTGCTCATCTGTGAAATGGGCGTGTGAGAATCTCAGGGGTCGGTGTCTGTGGGACCCTATGGAGTACACCCTGTTCCCTGGGCAGGTGACCGTACCCTCCTACCCCTGTCCACATGGTGTGCACAGCTGTGGCCTGCTGTCCCTTTGTCCCCAACATGGTCACCTCATCCGCAGCATGGTCATCTCTTCTGCAACACAGTCATCTGCGAGAGGAGCAGGCCTCCTCCAGCCTTGCAGGAGTCACCCGTGGCCATGTGCTGAGTGTAGCTGGGAAGGGTGGCCTGGCTCCCCCAACTGTTGGGTTTGTGAATGGGATGGCTGTGGCGAGCACCTGGGGTGCCTCTTCTCTCTGGTGGGGTCCTTCCATGCCCAGCTCACAGTGGCCACTGGGCCATGCATACAGGCTTCCCTTAGCCTCACGTGGCTTCAGGAAGCCAGTGTGTGCGGAGGGAGATGGCCAGCTGCACCCTGCCCCGCGCAGGTCAGACAAGCCGTAAAACCACGTTTCCCAGACACCGTGCTAATTAAGCCTGGACACTGTGCTAATTAAATGCTCCAAAAGCTCCTCGCAGCCCCAGGCTGCCTGGCCGGGCTCCAAGTAGGTAACACATGCTCCCGTGGCCGCCTCCTGCCACCGCGGCTGAACCGCTCCCCTCCTGGGCCCCTCTGTTCGTCTTGGGCCGCCTTCCTTTGGCACCGTCCCATTGCTGACTTCAGGCGCCCCCCTAGTCTCTCCTGTGAGACGGGAGGGCTTTGTTTGAAGGCCTGTGAGGTTTTTGGAGCTCTGGAAACTGTGCAGTTTTTGAGCTCTAGGAACCACATTCTCTCCTTGCCTGCTGGGTCTGCACTGCCGCACTCAAGAGGGGTGGCTTAGACTTGCTCCCCGTGTCTCTCTCCACTCTCCTTTGTCTGTGATGCAGAAAGAGGGGCCTCAGTGTTCAGCATGGGTGGGCTGGTGGAGGAGAAGGGCAGGTCCCGCCCCACTGACTGTCCCGGGCCCTGTGGTAGTGCAGCCCCACGAACATGGCTGTGTGTCACCAGGGCTGGAGCTACCAGAGGCCCTGCCAGTGTGGGGTTAGGGTGGGCTTCTTGGTGGTGGGCATTGAGGGCGGGTACCTGGTGGGCTTGTGCTCATGGAGAGCACTGATGCTGGGGTCTTTGAGGTGATAGGGGGGGATTTGCACAGAGGATGGCAAAGTAATGGTGTTTCAAGAAGACCACAGAGAAACAGTGCATGAGGGCAAGTGTGCGTGGGGCCAGGCCTTGGGACCGGGGCGGCCCCAGCCCCCCTACCACACCAGTTGTTCTCTGTGTGTGCTGTGCGAAGGAGCTCTGAGATGTCAGGCCACACTGCCTGGGCTAAACCCAATCACAGGCTTCATCTGCAAAGGCTGGGGGTCACTGGGGGTGGGCTGATATGCCAACCTTCCCCTTCTGGAAGGATGAGTCCAGGCGTCACCTCTGGGTCTGGGTCTGGGTTTAGTTTTTGTGTTCTTCCTGGGGTGGGGGGACATGGCAGGTGTGGCCATGGGCCCTGTTGGAGCTGGAAGGCTGAGCCTGCCCCAGTGGCCCCAGTGAAGAGCAGGGCAGGGCAGGGCAGAGCCTTTGCAGCAGGAGCTTCCTGTGCCACATTCTCCCTCTTCCTCTTCCTCCTGTCTTCTGCCTCGTCCCACCCACTGGCAAAACACTAGCACAAAAGTGTTTATGGGTTTCTCGTCCAAGCCAAATAAGGCAGGGAGCGCACTCAGCTGGGAATTGGCACAGGCTGGGGGAGGGCGGCTGGGCTTGGGCCAGGACCCCTGCCCTGGCAGCTGTCATCTGGGGACTTTGATCTTCCCCTGGCTCCACCTGGCCCCTGCAGAGCTTCACAGGCAGCAGAAGAAGACAAGGCCCAGCAAGGTGCCCACCAGGCCAGGTCCTGCTGCTGTGGGGGCTCTGGGGACTCAGATGACTCATGTCCTTTCAGCCTCTGTTCCCTTCTGAAAGAGGAAAGTCTGGGCCAGGCAACCTGACCCCCTGCTATCTGTTCCACTTCCTCCAGTCTTTTCAGTCAATTCACTGTTGCTGACTCCAGTAATTCAGGAAAACATTATGGGTAGGAGAGCTTCTGCAGGGGGAGACACTGACATCAGCTTGGTGCAGATCCCCCTGGGCCTTTTATACATTTACAGACATGCAGACATATAGACTGTTTTGTTTTAATTTTAGTATTTACAAAAGGGGTCATAATGTATGTATTTGGCTCTCTGTGGCTTTTATCACTCAACAGTGCCTGAGAGATTGGTGCATGTTAGCTCTGTCATGCTATGTGTCAGTCATGGTTGTAACTGCAACCCTCCCGTGAGGTAGAAAGCTAAGACTCTCACTTAACAGCTGAGCAAACTGAGACAGACAAGATTGGACCTGTTCCTGGTCCTCTAAACAGTCACAAAGGATTGGGGTCTGAGCCCAGTGGTGCAATTCTTCATGCCACATGCCACCACGCATCTGTTCCATGACACACAGGGTTCCAATGTGCCACCCTGTGGCCCCACCCTACTGGTGGATGCAAAGGCCATTCCCATTCTTGCCACTCTGGTGCTCCAGGTCTGCCCTGTCTCATAGGTCTAAGGCCTTTTTCCTCAGGGCACTGTGGAATGGGCTGTGCATTTTCAAACTCTGCCTCTGTGTCAGGCTGGAGAAGAAGAGCCTTGCATGAGCAGTTATGGGCCATAGATGGATGTCAGAGGGGAGAGGAGCTGGGATGGCTGAGTGATGATGGGTGGGAACAGAGCTCAGGAGAGGCCAGGGTGGCCCCTAGGCTGGATCACTGCTCATGCCGAGGTTGGAGAGCAGCAAAAAGACCACTGGATTGGAGGGACACGATAGGGCCCAAAGCGGGGAGCCTTGAATGCTGGACCAGGAATTGAATCTGCTCTGGGTACCACCAAAGGTCATAGTTCCTCGGCTGGCCATTCCGTTGCAGGGGGAAAGTCAGGACAGGCCACCGTCTGGGAACCCCACTCGGGTTGTGGGAGCAAGGCTGTGAGGTTGATTGAGGAAGCCCTTGGGAATTCCTTCCTGGACTCAGCCCCTCTGCCCCTGTGAGGGCTTGTTGATCTAGCCCTATGCCCGCTCTGCCAATTAGGTCTGGGCCTGGTAATAGAGGCACAGAGGGTGGCCGGGGGTTTCCTGGTCCAGCCTACCTAAGACATCTTCTGGGGCCTGCTGAGGTCTATGAAACTTGTGTCAACTGGCAGAGGCCCTTCCTGCCTCCTGGGGCATCTGCCCGAGCAGGGCTGCCTGGGGGGCTGCTCTGTGACTTGAGACCCTCACTTACTGGGCTGTCTTGGGCTGAGATTGCCTATGAAACGGGAGTCACACCTCCCTTGGATGTTGCTGGGAGGATCCTAAGGGGACACCCTGGGAGCAGCTTCTGGCCCAGTGCCACCTCCTGAGAAACACTTCCCAACATTCCCCGTGGCCATCAGCCCTTGTTCCAGCTGCTGTTTCCTCTCCCTGTGCCCTGGGCACATGGTGTCCACAGTCCTCCCAGAGCCCGGCCCTCACCACACCCATATCACGGGCTGTCCTGTACAGGGCCAAGGAGCCCCCTCCCCCACCTCACAAGCACACTGGGTCCTGGGCCAGGGGCTTCGGACAGCATCCTGCTCAGAGTCCTTCTGCAGCCCTGCCTGGCGGCCTAGGTGCGCTCACCTCCAGCCCTGCGCTCTCGGCGCACAGCCTCCAGGCGATGTGAAGTGGAGTCCCCTGCCTGTCCTCAGGCCAGGGGCGCCTCCCTGCCTAGGCCTGAGCCCCTGCTGGACACCAGGCTGTGCTCGGGCAACTTGCACACCCTCGTGGGCCCAGTGCCCCCCACTCACAGACAGGGAGCCATGCTCCAGGCACAGCTGCCCACAGGCTCCCAGACGGTGGCTGAGAGCCACTCCCTGCCAGGCCATTGTGGCCCCTGTGGGCAGTGGGGGCTCTCCCTGCTGACACCAGCCCTCCCCGGCAGAGCCCCACCCATTCCTGTGGCTCTGGCCCCAAGTGTTGGACAGCACGGTACAGCTGCCAGCCCAGGCCCCCTAGGGCCTCACCCCAAGCCAGGCTGGAGTTAGAGGAAGTAGCCATATGGCTCCAGGACTCGGCCTCCCTGTGTCCTCAGCTGTACTCCTCCTCCTCGTGTGGGAGCTCTGGCCAGACCCGGTTGTGCTGGGACCCAGCGTCGCAGCCCCTTGGCTTGCCCCTGGTCCCCCAGCGAGGTCCCCCACCTGTTGGCCACTGCTGCAGACCTGCTATCCTGCCCCTTCCCTGGCGTCCTGCCCCTGAGGCTCTCCTATGGGGTATGGGGCGTCACTGCCGCCCCTCCCCCTTGGCCTGGGGGTGACCCTCCTCTTATGGGAGCAGGGCCTGGGGGCTTGGAGGGTGGGCCACTTGGCATGTCAGGCTGGCCTAGATGCACTCTGTCTCCTGTCTGCAGGTGGAGGTGATGAGAGCGGCCCTTGTGGGTGCTGTGGGAGCATGTGGGACAGGTTGCCAGCCCCATGCCTGCACCGGGACAATGACATGGTGGCCAGGGGTGTGTCCACCTCCTTTCAGGCCTCCCGCCTCTCCCTGGGGCACTGGCAGCCCTCTTGCCAGCTCTCCTGGGGTGTGAGGGCATCTGCTCAGCTCGCTGATCCGACCCTTGTGTTTTCCACACCTAACGCTGCCACAGACCACGACACCACGTCTTTGCCCACACTATCCCCCACTGGCTTCTGATCCTCCCCCCCACTCTGTAGGTCCCAGCGCCCTGGGGGTCCCCAGCTTACCCTGCCCATGCCAGTCCTGCCTTCCTGCACCAGTGGTGTGGCTTCATGCTCCAGGCAGGGCGAGTCTTTCCTGGAGCCTCCCTGCAAATGGGGTTGTAAACACCAGCTTCCAGTTGCTGTAAGGCTCCCAGGAGCACATGCATGTGAGGTGCCACCACATGCACTGTGACCACTATGTCTGCTCTCTAGGGAGGAGACCGGGGTCAGAGCAGGCCTTCCTTGCTCAAGCTCCCACAGGGAAGGAGGATCTGGGAGGTCCAGGTGGATCCTCTTCTGGGGCGTAGGCCAGCCTTGGGGGTCTTGTCCCAGGAACTGCATCCTGACCTGAGTCTTGGGTGTCTGACGACCCCTCGGCAGGCCCCATCTCTCTGGAATGTTCCATTCCTCATCCTCCCTCGTGACCCAGCACTCGGTTTCCTCAGCAGCAGGATGAGGATCTGTGGGTGGATGCTGGCTGGGCCCTTGCGTCTCTGCCGTGCTGGGTGTGGCCCACAAAGGGTTAAGCATGTGCTGGTGGGGTGAGGGGGGCCCTTTCCTGCTGGACACAGCCCCTCCCAACCCTATTGTTGCTGGCTCAGGAAGAGGCATGTTTTCCCTATGAGGTCACAGGCCCAGCCTGCCTGGGCAGCTCCTGACAGGGAGGTGCCCTGTCCCCCCTACTCCAAATGTCTTGGGCTCCCACCTCCCCTCCAGCCAGATCTCTTCCTTCTCTGCTGGAGCCTGACCAAAAGCTGCTCTGGTTGCCCCAAGTCGTAGCAAGCCTTCAAGACCAAAAGCAGTGTCACCTCCTCCAGGCAGCCTGCTCTGATGTCTCCCCCCTCTGGCCTTCTCCGCACACAGAGTCCCAGTCGAGGCCACATCAGTGCACTTAGACCAGCAACACCGCTGGCGTGTGCAGGACAAACAGACACAGGGGTGCGTCCGGGGAAGCCCTGGATCTGGAGCCAGGAATCCTGGCAGTGCCATTCCCCAGAGCTCCTCCCCCGAGAGCTTGTTCCTCATCTGAGGAGTGGGCAGTGTGAGCCTTGCCTCTTTGCTGTCTCTCTGTGCCGGCCTGAGGTCCCTGTGCCCTGCTGGCGGCTTTCTGCCCCGTCCCTGGTCTCTGAGGCCCTTTAACGGGGGAGGGGCAGTGGGCTGGCCTGTAACCGGTGGGCCTGGCTTTCCTGCTCATGCCTCCTAAGCTGGCATCCAGGGCTGTCCAGGCGCCACCCGCCTGCCCAGGGCCAGCCTCCTGGCAGGGCTGACAGCAGGAGATGGAGTCAGGGAGACCAGCCAGGCCAGCCCGCCCACAGCCCATCTCTGGGCGAGCTGGCATGCTCTGGCGGGGCGAGCTGGCATGCTCTAGCAGGGCGGGCAGGCTGCCTTCCGAGACATCCCAGGGCCCCCGGGAGAGCTGGAGCCTCAGTTTCCTCTTCTGTGTTGGTGGGGGTGCTTACTGCCTAGGGATGCTTTCTTTCCTGTCCAGCTCTCCACTCTGTCCCAGAGCCTGGACCAAGTGGGCCGCTGGGGGCGTGTGCTTTGAGTGAAGGAATAAACACAGGAACAAGCCAGTTCTGGGCCTTCCAACTCCCCCGGAGCAGGCCTGTGGGGGTCATGGCACACAGTGGATCCAGGTCTCTGGCGGGGGCCGGCGTCCTCCCAGGGTGGGGGCAGCGTCCTCGGCTGGCCCCTGGCAGCGCCCTGTGCCCTGCCTGCTCCTTGGTGCTTCCCACGCCTGTGCCCACCCACGCCCCTTGGCTCGCTGCCTCTCCGATTTCCCGCTTTTGGCAGATGGAGCTTCTTGGAGCCTCTTTCCCTCCCACTTGGCCTGGGGTGGGCAGTGGGGGAGGCCGGCCTCCCCCTGTCTCCTCACTGTGTTGTCCAGCAGCAGACCAGGCTGGGACAGCCCCTGCCGCCCGAAGCCTTGGGTTCTGGTTTCTGAAATCCTCCATAGATTTCGGAGGCTGCTTATGTTGGTAGAATATACATCCACAAAATGTATTGTTTTAACCGTTTTTAAGTGTACAGCTCAGTGGCATTAAGTACACTGCTGTGCAGCTACCACCACTGCCCATCCCTCCCCAAACTGAAACTTGGTAGCCGTGAGACGCGAGCTCCCTGTCCCCGTCCCCCAGCCTCCAGGTCTGTTTATTGGGCCTGCCAGACGTGCACCTGCCCCTGCTCCCTGGGGCCTGTGTTTCTGCCTCTAGAAGCCTTCCCATGCTGGGCCTGTCACGGGCATGGACACACCGTCCCTGCTGCACTTTTACATGGAGGCAGGGACCTGCAGAATAGGCTCTCGAGAGAGTTCCTCGGATGGGCGGACAGACAGATGGACCGATACTGCCTCTCACCAGGCTGGTGCAGCAGGGGAGGGTGCTGCCCTCTCTGGGGGCAGGGCTGGATGGGCATTGGTGGAAAGACAGACGGAACCCAGTGTGCACAGCTCTGGAAAGCAGGAGGGACCTTAGAAGCCTTTGCAGTAAATGCTTTTTCCTCTTGCCTCTTGGGCCAGATCAGATCGATTGTTTTTTATGAAAACACATAATTGTTGGAAAACTTTAGATTTAAGAGAGCTGAGCAGATCGCTATTGCTAGAGCATGTCATGGAAGGAAGAGGGGTCCTGACCGTAGGGACCACTCTGGGGGACGGTGTCCGCTCAGGAGGAGGGGCCCAGGACTCTCCTGGGGCGCACCTTTGTTGAGCCACCACCACTGCCCCCAGTTTGCAGCTCTTTGGGGTTTCCTCATTTCTGGGGTGTAGAAAGGGTTTGGTCCATGGTGGGTAGAAAGGGCGGGGGCCTCCATTCATGGAGCTCATCCTGCACCCTGCCCGCGCTCAGCTCCTCACACGGTGCTCCCCGTCAGCCTCCCTGACGACCCTCCGGGCGGCAGCGGCAACCCACTGTGCAGACGTGGACACCCAGGCCTGTCTGGCATCAGGCGGTGGTGCCTCCTGCCTGTGCCTCTGGTCACCACTCTGCATTTTCTGAGCTCCTGGTTTAGGGCGAGAGAGCTGCGGGTCCTGGGGACTGTGGTGAAGGGGGAAACCAAGGCAAGAGCGAACTGGCTGGTGCCTCCCTCCAGAAGACATCCTGGGGAGGGTCACAATGAGGCGCTTGGATGGGGACAGACCGGGGAGAGGCAGCACTGGCCGCACCCCAAGCCTGGGCTTTGGGGTCATGCAGGGCACTGTGGCCAGAGGTCTTGTGTGGACAGGGGTGCTGAGCTCTGTGCTGAGCCCCTCCTTCACCTCCGCCCCCCAGGGTGGAGACAGCCGAGGGGACTCTAACCATGGCCCAGCAGAACCACAAGGGGCCTGGAGCCCAAGGGCCAACCTGCCTCTAGCACTGGAGGGAGGAGTCAGCCATTGTCACCCAGGTGGCCTCCATGGAGAGCAGGTGCCCTCTGCATAGTCAGGATGTGTGTCCTGCCCTGGGAAGGCCTGGAGAAGTTGCTGGGAGGGGTAACCAGAGGCCCTGCTGGGGGGCTGTCTTCCTGGGTGGTAGGTTCTCGTCACAACCCACAGGTGGGACCCCGTGTCTGGCCGCTGGGTGGGTGCCAGCCCCGACCCAGACATTTTCACGGAAGAGTCGCTGCCAAGCAGCTTCTTCCCCAGCCTGGCTCTGTCATCTGGTCCCTTCATCACAGAGGGGACGATGTGGCCTGGCTTATTTTCAGAGTATCCAACTGTTTTGGCCCTGGCTGTCCAGAGTGGCTGCTGTAGCTGGATGATGGAGCTGTCGCTGGGCTCCCAGGCCTCACACTTGGGGATCTGTGGGGGCAGAGGGCGGATGTTGTCTGGCAGGCCCCCTCCAGGAGACTGCCTCTGGGCTCAGGCTTGGAACCCGCTCCCCTTGGTGTGAGACCCCAGTTGACGCCACCTCTGCTCAATCATGAAAGGTTGGGCCAAGGGGTCGGGTCGTTCAGGAAGGGAACAGGTGCTCAGGGTGAGAACTGGTGACTCACCCATGACCTGCCCTCTCCCGGGGTCTGGAGTAGGCAAGACTGGGTCAGCATGTGTCAGCTCCAGGAGGCAGCAGCGGTCTGAGGTACAGAGGGGACGGACGTGGCTCTGGCCCTGGGGATTCGCAGTGATGCCATGTACTGCTGGCACCCTTTGTGTAGTGCGTGGCACCCTCTCCAGCACCCCAAGAAGAGCTGATGGGGCCCTGGTTCCCCTGGGGGTGAGACCCACATCGTCAGCCTATTACCTCCTGACAAACCTCATGTGTTCTTGGGAGGAAACAGGCTTGGCTCACGAGTGGTGGGCAGGGACTCCTGCTCTCCGACTCCAGGTCCCCTGGCATCCCTAGCAGCCGCACAGCACTTCGTCAAGTTGGTGCCAGCACCTTGAAAATGTCAGCAAAGCCCTCTGGGGGAAGCCGTGTTGCTTGCGCCTCTGACACAGGCCCCAGTGTGGGGGTCTTCAGACCTGGGAGTTGGAGGCGGGCTCTGGTGACCTGGACAGGTCTCAGCCCCCGACACACAGAATAGATTGGCAGGCGCTGGGGCGGCGAGGGGGAATCAGGGGTGGTGGATGGCGTTGTGTCCAATGGCTCTGTGCGTGTGTTTGGGCTCCCAGAACCGGACACCAAAAAACGTCCGCTGTCCTTACTGCATGCTAATTAAAAGACTAAGATTTTAGAAAGGAAGAACAGCAAGTTAGAAAATCAGTCACAGCCTCAGGGTCCACCCACGGGAGGACAAGCACCTGTACTGTGCGTGCGTAAGAAACACAGGAAGACGGTAAACCTCAGATGTGTCGTGTTGGGAGCGAGAAGGTCACGTGAACGTAGGGATGCATGTGGCCTCGCGGGAGTGCCGAGCTTGGCACCTGGCAGCACTGTCCTGAGGGCCGAGGGGCTGGCCGTCCCCTTTGCCCACACATGCTGACCATCTGTCTCCTTCCACAGCCTGCCTGTTCCGCGTCAACGCACTCTCTCTGGTCTACCTGCTGTCACTGCTGCTGCTGCCCTGGCTCCCGGGCCCCACCCGGCACGGCGTCCCAGGTAAGGGGCTTGGTGGGAGAGGAGCTGGAACCCACTGCTCAGAGGGCTTTGTCCAGTGGACCCAGCCCAGTTCCCATGGTGGGAGGGGTATTGGGTATTTGGGGCAGAAACCTGTACCATGATGACCTACACTCAGTTTCAGCTGAGCCTTGGAAGACAGACCTGCAGCATGATGTCACAGGGGACAGTAGCAGGAGGGACAGAGAGGACCTTTCTTCCTGGGACCCTTGTCACCTGCCCCATAGGTGCTTAGTGCCAGTTTTGTGCTGGTTTTTCAGTGAAAGCAGCGGTCAGGGGCCCGTCCGCAAAGGCTGCTCAGCACCCTATGGGTAGGGAAGGGCCCCCAGCCAGCCTTTAGGGTTTGGAAGGTGAAGAGGCTTAACGGGGGTCCTCGGGGAGGTGTGTGTGTGAAGGACAACCAAGGAGGGCTGAGGGTTGGGCGAGGCCCAGGTGGGGCATAACTTCCCGGAACCCCTGGAGGGCCACTTGTGCCCACGGGCACTGCCCTTGTGGAGGCTCTGGGCACAGTGGACAGCTGCTCTGGGCCTGGGGGAGCTGCTGTCGTGTCAACACAGCTGAGTGGTGTAAAACCACACACTTTGGGGCTGGAGGTCAGATGTCTGACGTGGGTCTCACGGGGCTAAAGCCAAGGTGCCGGCAGGGCTGTGTGTTTTCTGGAGCCTCCAGGGGAGAATCGTGTCCCTGCTTTTTCCAGCTTCCAGACACTTCTGCATTCCTGGGCTCGTGGCCCCTCCTTCCTCCTTCAAAGCCAGCAGAGTCTGGTTGAATCTCCTTTACGTCCCACCTATAACAACCTTGTGGTTACCTGAGCCCACTGGACAATGCCGGATACTGTCCCTGATTACGGTTGCTGGTCTCAGCTGATGAGCAGCCTTCATTCCATCTGCTCTTCTAACTGCCCTGCGAGGTCCACATGTTCACAGGCTCCAGAGATTAGGATACGGCCGTCTTTGGGGTCCATTCTGCTGACCACAGGGTCACCCCCTCTCTGGCCTGTTGACATATGGCTCTGAGTACCCCTCAGGCTGCCTTCTAGCTCAGGGTGCTTTGGAGCAGGCACTGGTCTTGGAGCACGGGCAGGACTCAGGGGTGCAGAGAGCAGAGGAAGGTGTTTTGGGGAGGGCCCAGCACAGGCAGAATGCTGGGAGCCACTGGAGACTCAGGGCCAGACCCCTTCCAGGACTCACAGCTAGGGCTGGACGGGTGCCTCTCTCTCTCCTGGTCCCGATCCCAGGCCTCTCCCTCCCTCCACGGAGCCCATTCTGTCTTCTCCCAGGCCCTCGACCAAAAGCCACTTATTCTGTAAATACTTCATGCCCCGTGTGCGATTGGGAACACTTTTCTCTAATCAGTAGTGGGGGAGCTCAGCCTCCCAGCCAGACCAGGGGAGACCTGGAGACCCTGCCTCCCTGCCTGACCCTCCATGTGTCCATCTGTCCAGTCTCCGAGGCCCTTCAGGGACAGAGACGCTGCCCAGTTCTTCCAGGCAGTGGAGGAAAATGTGAGGCCTGGCTGAGCTGCCTGTGCCTTTATGGCTTACACAGCTGCCGGCCTTGGCACCAGCCCCTGGTGGAAGGTCTGATGCCACCCGTCCCTGGGAGCACTGCCCTGGCCCCGTCCCCACATAGGCGTCAGCCTGACCCTCTGGGGGCTGGGGGCAATCTGCTGGGGGTGGCCAGGCAGGGGCAGGGGCTGTCACAGAAGCTTCAGGGCTGCAGGCAGACCCTGGGGAGTCAGCTGCCAGAGAGCTGCATGGCATTTAGGGGCTCCTGGAAGCCCCATCCCTGCCTTAGAACAGAACCTACCTTTGAGGCTGCTCTCAGGAGAGAGATCCTCCCCACCCTTCACCCTCTGTACCCAAGGGGCCTGCAGTGGGGCCCTACCCTCTCCGCCATCAGCCTAGCTCAGCCCTGGAAGCCTCCAGAAGCCTCCCAGACCCCTGGCCTCCCTGCTGCGATGGCCTGGGCTGTAGCTCTGCTTTTGCTCAGCTGCCGTGTGAAGGTCCAGGTCCTGGGAGTCAGGGCCGCGGCTGAGAGGAGCGTGAGGATCCCCAGCATTTGCTGGGTGACGGGGTGAGGCTCTGCGAATGATTCTGTCATCCTCATGGCCACATGTTGGTGGCTGTGGTCCCAGCCCCGCTTCAGGGCCTCTCTCAGCCCCTACCCAGGACAGAGGTTGGTGCACAGCCCTCAACCGCTGTGCCCTGCTCCTGCGCTCGGTGACGCAGGTCACAGCCATGCTCCTTGGCCTCCAGGTTGATCCAGGTTTTGGTGCAAGGGCGTGTTCCTCTCAGCCTCTCCCCCTGTTGCTGGGTGGGTCTCATGGCACAGACCCCTCGTCTGCCCCCACCTCTCTAGACTCTCCTCCGTGTGTGTGTGGAGGGACCCCTCTGCAGGTGGTGCACAGGGTCCCTTGGCTAGTCTCACACACCACACGAGTCAGCCCTGCCCAGCTTGTGTCTGGAGAGTGATGTCTGCATACAGCTCTGCTGAGGGGTGGGCACCACAGCCCCGGGCAGGGGGTGAGGCCAGCTCAGAGGAAGGAGGTGCTGCCGGCAAGGGCTTCGTGGGTGGGCTTGGATGGGTCTTCCAGGCTGAAGAGGCAGCAAGGGATGGCCTGGGGGCAGAAGGTGGAGGTGCCTGAAATGCAGGAGAGGAGGTTGGGGTCCATGCTGAGGCGGGAGACGCCCCTGAGCTTTTGCAGCCTGGGCAGTGGTCTCAGGGGCTGTGGGTCGATAGATCCTCTGTACAGACCATGCCCCTGTCTGCGATGGCCTCCCCCTCCCTCCTGCGGGAAGGACCCGCCTCTCAGCCCACTTCCTGTTTCCCTAGAGAGCCTGCCAGAGCCTGAAGCCCCCCGTGGGAGCCCCTGCTCCTTTTTTTGGATGGGCAGTGGCCACACCGAGCCCCTCCCCACCGCAGATGGGGGTCGCCTGCCCTGGCAGTGGTGGCAGTGGGGGACAAGGACTGTGGGCGGATGGGCCGGGGCCAGACAGTGGTTCAGGAACAAAGGCTGAAGGCAGCAGCCAGCCAGGGCGGGCGGGTCCCTGGCTGGAGCCTCAGTCGCTCCCTTCCCCAGGATAGAGGAGCCGCTGTGGGCCGATGTGGCCTGTGATGGGAGCGTCCTGCCTGGGCAGGAGCCAGGTGGGGAGCAGGAACCCCCCCCCCCCCCCCCCCCCCCCCCCCCCCCCCCGCCCCGCCCCCCCCCCCCCCGCCCCGCCCCCCCCCCCCCCGCCCCGCCCCCCCCCCCCCCGCCCCGCCCCCCCCCCCCCCGCCCCGCCCCCCCCCCCCCCGCCCCGCCCCCCCCCCCCCCGCCCCGCCCCCCCCCCCCCCGCCCCGCCCCCCCCCCCCCCGCCCCGCCCCCCCCCCCCCCGCCCCGCCCCCCCCCCCCCCCGGCCTCCCCTCAGCCCAGCTGCTGCTGCCGCACTCGCCCCTGGAAGGGGCTACGGGTTGGGGCCCCTTGGCCTCCACGCAGGCCTCGGTCTGGGTGTCAGAGCTTTGTCTTGGTGGTTACACAGGCTGCAGCAGCCAGGCCAGGGGTCCGTGCAGTGGAAACAGTTCTCTAGTTGTCTGACCACGAGCTGGTGCTCTGAGCCTCAGTCTCCTCATCTGAAAGATGGGGAGTGTGGTAGCAGCCACCCCTGGGTCAGTGATGCAGGCTCGGGCGCAGTCTGAAGGCTGAGCAGGGCCCCCACCCAGCTAGCCATCTGGGAAGGGGATCGTAAGCTGATAAGTGGGCTTTTCCTGGAGTTGTCAACCCCACCATCTCTAGGTCATGATCATCTTTGCCAGGCCTGCTGCTGGTGAGCTGCCTTTTCTCCTCCCAGGTGGTTCCCACCATGCTGGGGCCCACAGGGCAGCAGGGGTGGTCGTCGCACCCCCACCCCACCTTGCTTCCAGATCCCACTGTGATCCACAGGTTCTGCAGGGTCTGGCCTAGAATGTCCCCCAAAGACCACTGCCCCTCTTCCTGCCACAGGGCCTTTGCATGGGCTGTTCCCTCTGCTCAGACCCAGCCCCACCCTCTGCCACTGAGCGCCACCTCATCCAGTTAGTGCCACCTCCCCTCGGACGTGCATCTCTGCAGGAACCTCCTCTGATCCCCAAGCCAGGTCCCCCCGATTTGCGTTCCCTGTGCCACCATGGTGGTCCCTGTGCTGTGGCATTTCTCGGGGTGTCACTCTCCCCAGCCAGATGGAGTCCCACAGGGCAGGGACTGGTCCTTCTGCAGAACATCCTGTACCTCACGTGCTTCATGATCAGGTCCCTGGAGAAAGGACAGGCAGCACCACCCCAGCGACTATAGCCACCAGTCACCTGATCACCTCCAGCGCCCCTCCCACTCCACTGTCAGAGGTGGAAGGGGCGACCATGTGCAAGACTCACAGCCCAGGTTCCAGGGGAGACTGGAGGAGCCCCATTTCCCCCATCAGGCTGCAGGCGACCATGCTGTTCAGAGGTGGAGGGGAGCGGGGCCTCCTGCCCAGGCACTCTCCTGCAGTACCTCCTGGCCGGCCGGACTTCCTGGCTCTGCAGAAGACAGGCAGGCATGGCAGGTGGGAGCCAGCACAGTGGAAGGTCTGAGCCAAGCAGGGGAGGAGGCCCCTGCTCCCATGGGTTCTGAGCAGGGAGGTGGGGGTGCTGAGCTCTGGAAGGTTCTGTCGTCTGGGAGCCCTGCACGGCCTCCCACTTCCCTCCTGTGGACTCCAAGCATCGGGCCCTGTGAGGGCTTTGGGCCAGATGTTCCTTTTGGCCTTTACCCCTCCTTCCCCCACCTTCCACTGCCTCCACCCTGCCCTTCCTCTCACCCTGCCCATTGCAGGTCAGAGGTTAGAAGGGTCAAAAGGTCAAGGGCCTGTAGGGACACTAGAAGGAGAAATCAGAGAAACTGGTGCAGGTCCCTCCGGGACTCCTCGCCTCGCTGAGCTGGGGTGGCATGTGTGGCTGTGACAGTCATCACTCCAGAAGGGACAGCTGAGTGTCATCCTCTGGGCCAGCCCTGGAGCCGAGGATACTGAGGCCAATTCTGAGTCTGTCCAACAAACATTGTTTGTGACCCCAAAACAGTGAACAAAACAGACACGGGCCCTGAGCCTGCTGGGTTCTGGGCAGAGAAAAGAGGGCCAGATATGATGGTGACATTTTTGCAGCCCCCAATCTGACCCTGTCTGTCCCCGAGCTCCAGGAGGTGGTGGGAGGAGCCTGTGCTGCTCCCTGCGTAGGTTCTCGGTGCTGGTGTCATCTCAGGGTCTGGCTGGGATGGCGCAGTGAGTGGCCAGCAGGGGTGAGGACCTGGTGGCTGCTACCGCCCCTGTCCGAGTGTGAGCTGCCCACCCACTTGCAGAGAGCAGAGGCGAGGCCAGGGCCCCTGAGGCCTCCTGTGCGGCCGCCCGGTCTCCTCCCTTCCCGCAGCCCAAGGCCTCCCTGCAGAGTGGACTAAGTCCAGAGCATCCCCAGGGACAGGGCCTGGCAGGACCCATGGTGGCTGGAGCAGGGCGCGGCTGCAGGGCACCATGTCCCACTAGGCACACGGTGCTGAGGGACGGAGGCTGCGGTCTGGGGCCACACCTGCCTACGCTCCGGAGCTCCCACTCTCAGCTTCTCCTCCCACGAAGTGATGAATGAAACAAGGTCTGAGATGCTCTCAGCCCCATCTGGCTGAATGTTCCCTAGGGACTGGGTACCACGTGCTGCACCACAGGAGCCTCTTAGCCCACAACAGCCCCACTAGGAGGCTGCTACTCACCCCACTTTTCTCCAGAGAGACCCTGGCCCACCCCCACTCCAGGCCACCTCTTCTCTGGGCACTCCCTTAGCGCCCTCCCCTTCAGTGTGTGCTGGGAGGCAGGCGGGCCATTGCTGGGGTCCGTCCCTCCTTTTGCATTCCCTCAGGGCTTGCAGAGCCAAGCAGTGACACAGATGTTTGCTACATAAGTGCACAGACCCACAGGTGTCTCCTCCAAGCCCAGAGGGCCTTTTCCTTTCTGTGCTGGCCTCTGTCCCCTCCTGCCTGCATCCCAGGAAGGAGCAAGGCCCAGGCAGCCGGGGGCCAGCACCAGCCCCCAGCCAGCCGGCTCCACAGGCTGCGCTTGGCTGTTCACTCATCGTGTGACCTTGGGCAAGCCCCTTCTCCACTCTGTGCCTAGTTCCTCTTCTGTAAATCAGGGGTCTTGATGGTGCCCACTCCGCAGGGCTGCTGGGAGTGGCCTGTGGGATGGCGTGTGAGGGGTGTCGAGCAGCCTTGCATGGAGCAAGTGCCTACCGAGGGTCACCACTGCACGAGGGTCACTGCTGTTGCTGGAAGCTTCAGCCACCTCCTGGGGGGGTACCGGCTATGGTGCATGCTGTGGGCCAGCCTGCTGGGATCCTGCAACTGTGCTGGATGTGTGTCTTGGGCCATGCGGACGTGGCCTGGTTGGGGGCTGTTAGCCCGGGTGGAATGGCCTTGGCTGGCCGCCCCCCTCCCATCCTCCTCGGGCTGTGTGTCAGCCTCATGCCTGCCTGCTCTGCCCGCAGGTCACACTGGCCGCCTGCTCCGGGCCCTGCTGTGCCTCAGCCTGCTCTTCCTGGTGGCCCACCTCACCTTCCAGATATGCCTGCACACCGTGCCCCGCCTGGACCAGCTTCTGAGGCCAAACTGTGAGTTGCTGGGGGCAGGGGGGCTAGGAAGAGAAGGGGGTGCCAGGGGATGCAGTCAAGGGAAAGGGGAGACCCCAATGGACTTTCTGAGCTAAACCGTAGGGCCTGCGGAGGGTGAAAGGGAGAGAGGCAGCCTCCACAACCCTGCAGGGACCTTGGGTCTCTTGGGGCGGTGACTTAGCCTCATCAGCTGCCCTGCCACCTGGGCTTTGCCTAGTGAGGACCAGCCCCTGAGCACTGGCCATGATTTATGTCCGGCCTGGATGGCCCAGGTGAAGCGCTGCCAGTAAGGACCTGGCCTAGGGGTCTGGGCTTAGCAGGGCTGATCCCAGAGCCAGCGTCCAGCTCGGGGACAGCCCTGGTCTTCTCGGCGGCCCTCCCTCTGTAAGCATCTCCTCGACTAACCTGGCTTACCACTGTGGCTCAGTGACTCTGCGAACTCCAGGCCCTCAAGGCTGCCCTGCCCACCCCCACTGCCCTGTGGACACTGTCTGCAGTTGGCCCCTGCCTCTTCCACAGACAAGGGTGGATGTCAGCACCCAGGCTTCAGATGCAAAAGCCCTGGGCTCCAAGTCCCTACCACCCCACCAGGGGCGTCCTGCTCTACCACGCAGGTGGGCAGGCAGGCGGCTGTGGCCTGTGTCCTTGTCTTCATTCTATGAAGATTTTCCTCCTGCTGTTTGGAACCTGAAGCTGGAGAGGATCTTGGTGGCCTCTGTCAGTGGCAGCTCTGAGACCGGGCCTGCCCGCTTGGCCCCACTGTCTGCACCCAGGAGCGGTGGAACTGGGCTGAAAGTCCTGAGAGCCCAGACCACCCTGTCGGGTCTTGTCCGGCCGTGTCTCGGCTGCACGCTGCCCGGCGGGGCCAAGAATCCCTATCTGCCACTCAGGACTGATGAGGCCTTCAGTCAGCCCAAGTTTCCCTGGCTGGGCCTCAATTTCCCTATCAGTAAAGGCAGCGTTTTCAGGCATCCCTGAGACCAATCATGGGCATCCTGCAGACATGAGGTGGGCTGCTTGGCTCTCCCTCCCTGATCTGGTTTCCCCTGTGCCTTTCTCTGCAGGCAGCCACTGGGAGACCTTCTTCCAACATGTAGGGGTCACGAGGTAAGACACCCCCTGACCCTTGCACCAGCCTTAGAGGACTTCCCAGGCCCAAGAGAGGGTCAGGGAGGACCCGGAACCATCCACCACGCTGATGTCCTCCAGCCCCCGCGTCCTCGGAGGCCCACCCCCCATACCCCTCCTTGCCCTTCACAGGCTGGACCTGAAGGACATCCCCAACACCATCCGGCTGGTAGCCCCCGACCTGGGCATCCTGGTGGTCTCCTCTGTCTGCCTCGGCCTCTGCAGGCGCCTCACACGGAAAGCCCAGCAGAGCCAGCGTGCCCAAGAGCTGGTGAGGGTGGTGGGCGCTGGTCACGTGTGTTGGGGCTTCATTCTAGAGCTGTGGTCCCAGCCATCTGAGGGACTGCTGTTGTTTTTTTCTTAACAAATGTAGACTCTTTAGTTGTAAGAGTGAGTATGTGCTACTTATGAAGAGCGGAGATGCCGAAGGAGAGAGGAGGTTCAAGTCCGTTCCTGGCCCTCGCAACAGGGCGGGGTGTCCACATGAGGCGTGTTCCTACCAGGGCTCCGTCTCTGGTTGGAAACATTCATGGACCCCAAGACAGTGTCTGTGCTCTTGGAAACTGTTCGTGGGGGGATTTATCAAGGCCAGGAAGCAGCAGGAATCGGCAGTGCAAGAAGATGGGTCTGTGCTAGAGAGCACCCGTGGACAGACGCCTGAGAAGCTGGGGGCCAAGGCCCTAAATCAGAGACTCTGTCTCTGGAGGGAGAGGCAGGGTCAGCTCAGCTGCCACGAGGCTTAAGGGTCCAGCCCTGGGAATCCTGGGCTCCCAGCTGCTCCCCATGGGCAGGGCGTGACTGTCGAGGTCCTGGATGTCCTCCACTGCTGAACAGCTCTGCACGTCCCTGCACGAGGACTCTGGTCACACGCCCAGCCCAGGCCTGCTCCTCCCATCCCCCACTCCCGGCCTTGGCCTCTGCCTGATGGGGCCTGGTCCCCAGGGCTCAGCCGGGATTTATGACCATCCGTGTGTCCTGGCACATAAACTCCCTGCCCGGAAGGCGCCAGGGAACATGGGCTCCTGCCACCTCACCTGTGTCCGTCTGTCAGACATCTGACACTTGTCAGGCACGTGGGCCTCAACTGCCAGAGGAGCCAGAGAGGGGAAGGCACACCCCAAAACCACACAGCAGATCAGGGCAGGGCAGCTCAGCCTGCAGCTGGCCTGGCCTGCTGTCCTCCCTATCCCTGTCCCCGTCCTGCAGGGCAGAGCTGGCACCACCTTTTCAGAGGTAGAAACGGGCCTGGAGGTCAAGTGGCTTTTCCAGGCATTTGGCAGGAGTTTAGCCTAGGCCTCCTGGAATAGATTCACTGAGAAGGGGTGGGCAGGAGGGGAGAAAGGCCAGCCCCCCAGAGCACAGGGCTCTCCAGGTGGCACCTGGGCTGCTGGATTCTTGTCTGCAGGTGACCCCAGACAGGTCACCTTCATTTCTGAGCCATCCTGCCAGGCTCTGGCGTGGCCAGTGTGGACAGACTTCAGAGTGAGAGGTGAGGGGTACTGGGCACACCTGGGCACCTACAGGGCACAGTTCTAAAACCCAAAGTGAGGAGCTCCCAAACATGACTGCACGTGTGACACTGACTGGCAGGGTCCACGAGCACCTGGCCCACAGGGACACTCTCGCTCCAGGTGCATGCACATGTGTGTGACAACATGCAGCAGGGTGCAGAGGCGGCTGCAGGTGGGACAGGAGAGGCATGTGGAGATGTTTTCCAGGGCGTTCCGAGGGACCTGCCGGGTCAGGGTTGGCTGGCCTGGACGCCGCGGGTGGGGGCAGGCACCTGTCCTTGGACCAGCAGCTGCTCTGTTCTTTCCTCTCCCAGAGGCACTCACGTTCACAGTGTTTCTCAGAAGGTTTCCCAGGGCTGGGGCCAGGCTGTGGGCGGGTGGCAGCAGGCCTGGCTGTTGTGTTTTCCTTCCAGCCCCTGGCTCCTGATTCTGGGGTGTGAGGGGACAGCCCTGGCAGGAGGGGAGCTCCTCGAACCTGACCAGTCTCACCTTCAGCTGCTGTGTGGTCTCAGGCCCCACCTGCCCTTCTTGCCCCTGCTCCCAGGCTTGGGTCTGCACCCCTCCTTGGGCCTCCTCAGCCCCCTGGATTCCTGTGAGGGCAGGATCTGTCGGTTCATCTCTCCTTTCCAGTCTTCACCCCCCATTTTACAGATGGGGAGAGTCAGAGAGGTTGAGTAACTTGCCTAAGGCTGCACAGCATGGAGACTGTTGGAGCTGGGAGAGGCCGGTTCTCCTGGCTCCAGAGCCTGTGCTCTCAGCCCAGGCACCTTATCCCACCCCAACAACTAGGAAAGGGCAGGCAGGGTGCCCACGGGGCCGCCAGCCCGGGACATCTGACGACAGAGGCTATGTCTTTCCACCACGCCCTGGCTGTCTCCATGTCTGGGAAATAGCTCCGTTATGGGAAATCCTTACTCAAGGCCAGGAAAACAGGCTTGTCAGGTCTCTGTCCCCCCAACCCAGGCAGGTGCTGTCCCTTTTCTTCCAGGGCAGTCAGTCACCTCCATCCCTCCAGAGGGTCTGTGAGGGCAGGAGCACCCCCCACCCAACCAGGATGCAGCTTGTTTCTGAGGGGGGGACAGGGGAAGGGCTGGCCACAAGGCTGTTGGGGGAACCCAGGAGACCCTGGTGCCTGGCTGTGTCCCTCAGGGCCCCCTTACTCCCCAGAGACCCCACATGGTGCCAATGGGACCCTGCTCTCCCTGGGTATATGGTTTGGGAGAGTCACCTGTCCCCTCTGAACTTGTTTCCAATCCCGTGGGACCCACTATAGAGGGTCTGCAAGTGCCCTGTGAGCTGAGGTGTGGTGCAGGGTGTGAGCAGCTGCTTGCTTTCCCAACCCCTTTAGCGGCTTCAGGGACAGATGTGGGAATCATGGCGCCCTCCCTGTCCTCCAGGGCCTGGTGGTCTAGATGGGGAGATAAAGAGATGCTCAAGGTGTTCTGGAACACTCCACGGTCAGCCTACACCAGTCAAGGACTGTGTGTCTTGGGGTGGGCAGGAAGGCCCACCGGCCCGTGAACTTGAGCGAGGAGGCAGGAAGGTGGTGGGCGGGCCTCTGGGCAAGGGGGACAGCTGGGGCCATTGGAGGGACAGCTGCAGTGTGGCGGAGCAAGGTCGACCTCACCCCAGCGCTCCCAGCTGGGCGGACGTGGGGCTGGAGTGGTGGCCTCAGAGCTGGGAGCCTGATCTCCCCACTCCCCGTGACCTTGGCAGGATGATGACGAGAGGGACATGGACAACAACACCCTGGCAGAGCTGCAGGGAGCTCCTACACTGGCCCCTACTCGGAGGTCACGGCTGGCTGCCCGATTCCGGGTCACAGCCCACTGGCTGCTGGTGGCTGCTGGGCGGACGCTGGCTGTAGTGCTGCTCGCACTGGCAGGTACCCACTGAGGCAGGGGGCAGGGCCCCAGCACTGTCACCCTGAATGGGTCTGGGAGCTCCTGATGACCCAGGAGGCGGGGGGTCATGCGCCCTGGCTGGGCTGACCTTGTGCACCCCACCCGGCCCGGCAGGCATCGCCCACCCCTCGGCCTCATCCAGCGTCTACCTGCTGGCCTTCCTGGCCCTCTGCACGTGGTGGGCCTGCCACTTTCCCATCAGCTCCCTGGGCTTCAGCGCTCTCTGCGCCATGGTGAGCTGCTTTGGCGCCGGGCATCTCCTCTGCCTCTACTGCTACCAGACACCCTTCGCCCAGGCCATGCTCCCACCTGCCAGCATCTGGGCCAGGTGAGGCCGTGCCCGGACAGCCCCCGGTCCTTGCTCTTGCCCTGGCCCTGCCCCGTTGCCTCAGCCATCAGTGACAGGCTTTCTCTGGGCAGGGTGTTTGGTCTCAAGGACTTCGTGGGCCCCCACAACTGCTCCAGCCCCAATGCACTGGTGCTCAATGCCAGCCACGATTGGCCGATCTACGTGAGTCCCGGCGTGCTGCTGCTGCTGTACTACACGGCGACCTCCCTGCTGAAGCTCCGCAGGCACCACCCCACGGGCCAGGTGCGTGCCTTCCCTCCACTTTCTTGGGGCCTGCCTGGGGTGCGTGGGCTGAGCTCCCGGCTTTGGTCTCCGCAGAGGAAGGAGGAGGCTGTGGGGGACGAGGAACGCGAACTGGAGCTGGATGAGCTGGACCAGCAGCCCCAGGGCCAGGCGAGGGCTGCTGCTGCCCAGGACAGGGGTGCCACCCAGGTGAGGAGTCCGTCTGCGCATTGGGGGTATGGTTGGAGCCGTTGGCGTGCTGCTTACCTGAGTCCTCTATAGCCCGTGACGCCCACGGGGCCAGGTGCTGAGGCCGACAACTGCATCGTGCACGACCTGAGCGGCCGGACCCCCACCCAGCAGCACCCCTGTGAGTACCACGCACAGACCCGCGTGGGGACACCCCACCCTCCCTCAGGCACACGCAGGCATGCTGTGGTTCCCCAGATCCTGGGTCCTATTGGGCAAGGCCAGTGCTGCCCCCTGGTGGCCACTAGGTGGTCTGGCGCGTCCGCCCACTGCCTCTCCTGCTGGCTCCCGAGACCTGAGGGGGGCTCCAGCTCTCCCAACCCCTGCCCCGAGGACTTGGCTGCTTGGCCCTGGCTCAGAGGCTGCCGTCCCAGGCAGATGTGGCCTGGAAGCTGCGTGTTGACGCTATTGCCGTGTGCAGGGGATGGGGACTTCTGGGTGCTCTTCACCCTACACCTTGGTTTCCGTGTCATGATTTGAATGAAGCGGATGAAGTTGCTGGCCTTGGGGGTGGACACCCTGGGGATCTTGTGTGCACAGAGCTGGAAGGGGGCAGGGGCCCTCTTGTGCATCCTTTCCTTTCAGGGTCTTAGAAACTGAGGCCCAGAGGGGCAGGAACAGGCCAGGGTCACACAACATTTGGGAACAGAGTCAGACCCACCATTGTCGCCTGCTGGGCCCTGGCCTCCCGCCCTGCCGTAGCCTACTGTCCACATTTTAGGGCAAAGCCAGGTGAGGTGAGGGACTCCAGAGCACCCCACTTTGGGGCTTACCTCTGCCCCCCACCCCCAGTGCGTCCCAGGCTGACTGAGCCTCGAGAGACGTCCCCACTGCAGGGCCTGGGCCACCTCATCATGGACCAGAGCTACGTGTGCGCCCTCATCGCCATGATGGTAAGAGTAGCTGCTGCTGGCACCTGCCACAGGCTTTCCCACAACGTGCCGGGAGGTGGGATGGCAGCTGAGGCCTTGTCCTCAGAGACAGAGCTGTGGCCCACTGGGCTGGGAGTCGCCCTCCCGCCCACAGGTGTGCATGCAGTGTGCGTGTGTGCACGTGTGGTGTGCGTCCTGTGCTGCTGAGCTCCGGGCTCAGCGGGTATGTTCCCCTCCTGCATGAGCATCACTGTGGCGGGCTGGGTGAGCAGGGTGGGTGCAGCCGGATGCACTCATCTCCTGCCCGTTGCCCTGGCTGCCCAGGTGTGGAGTATCACCTACCACAGCTGGCTGACCTTTGTGCTGCTGCTGTGGGCCTGCCTCATCTGGACAGTGCGCAGCCGCCACCAGCTGGCCATGCTCTGCTCGCCCTTCATCCTCCTCTACGGGCTGGTGCTGTGCTGCCTGCGTTATGTGTGGGCCATGGACCTGCGCCCCGAGCTGCCCACCACACTGGGCCCTGTCAGCCTGCGCCAGCTGGGGCTGGAGCACACCCGCTACCCTTGCCTGGACCTTGGCGCCATGGTGAGTGAGTGTCTGCCTGCCACACCCGGGTGCTGGGTTCCATCCGATGACCTGCAAGGACGATGCTGTGCCATTCACTGTCCACTCACCTGTGGATGGAGGCTCTGGGAGGGCAGGGCCAGGTCCAATGGCCACTACAGGGCCCCCAACGGCCACTGGGGGCCAGTCCAGAGTAGTTGCTCAATGAGCATTTGGGGAGTGGGCGCCACCCTGTGTCCCTGATGCTGAGTGTCAGCGTGCAATGTGTCTGTCAGACATGGGCTCCCTTAGCCTCCCACACAGCCCTGGGTCTCAGTGGCTTGTTGTCTGCGTCATCGTGTTCATGGGCACCCATGTGTCCCTGTGTGAGACAGGCATGTGCCACAGTGCTGTCGCATCTGTCACGTTTGCAGGCCAGTGAGTTGTATGTCATCACGTGAGACTTGTGAACCTGTGTGTGCAGACGTGTGTGCCAGCGTGTGCACCCATGTGAACATGTGAGTGCACACGCATGCATGTGTGAATCCATGGCTGTGCAAATGTGTGAGCCTGGGTGTATGTGTAAACATTCCAACATATGTAAACTGTGTGAACACGTGAGCCTGCGAACGTGACACTGTGCATGTGAAACCTGTGTGCGCACATAGGTGTGTCTGTGGCTCTGCGGATGTGTGCTCCTGTGCAAACACAAGTATGTGTGTAAGCATGTGAACCCATGTGTGAGCATGTGCGTGTGCACGCATACATGTGAGTCTATGGCTGCACATGTGTGTGCTCCTGTGCATGTGTGCAAGTATGCGTATGTGTAAGTGTGTGAGCCCATGTGTGATCCTGTGCGTGTGAGCATGTGTGTGCATGCATACGTGTGCATCTGTGGCTGCACACGTGTGCTTCTGTGCGTCTGTGTGTGCACCTGTGTGAGTTGGAGAGCAGAGTTGTGGCTGGAGGGAGGCTGGTGCAGAGGGGCTGGTGCCGGCTGCGTCCCTGCCAAGGGCTCCCCCTGGCCCCACATCGTGGCTGGGCCCTGCCTGTGGGAGGGGGTGCTGGGCCCCCCAGCCCTCAGTGATAACCCCCACCTTTCCCAGTTGCTCTACACTCTGACCTTCTGGCTCCTGCTGCGCCAGTTTGTCAAAGAGAAGCTGCTGAAGAAGGCGAAGGCCCCTGCTGCACTGACGGAGGTCACCGTGGAGGACACAGGTGAGTGGTGGGGCAGAGGCAGGGGGCGCCCCACCCCCGCCAGCCTGACGCCATTGCCCTGCTTCCTGCAGAGCCCACGCAGGCGCGGACACTGCTCCGGAGCCTAGGGGAGCTGGTCAAGGGCATCTACGCCAAATACTGGATCTTCGTGTGCGCCGGCATGTTCATCGTGGTGAGCTTCGCCGGCCGCCTCGTCGTCTACAAGATCGTCTACATGCTCCTCTTCCTGCTCTGCCTCAGCCTCTTCCAGGTGCCTGGGGGGACGGAGTGGGGCCCGGTGCACAGGGGCCCTGCTGACGCCCTCACTGCTATGTCCCTGTCCCTACTGGCAGGTCTACTATAGCCTGTGGCGGAAGCTCCTCAAGGTGTTCTGGTGGCTCGTGGTGGCCTACACCATGCTGGTGCTCATCGCGGTCTACACCTTCCAGTTCCAGGACTTCCCCATGTACTGGCGCAACCTCACAGGCTTCACCAACGAGCAGTGAGTCTCAGCGGGTCAGCCGGGCTGCGTTGGGCTGTGTGATTTTTTTTTTTTTTTTAAAGAAAAGATGACCAGTAAGGGGATCTTAACCCTTGGCTTGGTGTTGTCAGCACCATGCTCTCCCAAGCGAGCCCCAAACTGGCCCCTCTGGGTGAGGTCTTGTGTAGGGCCATGTGGGGCCCATGCCCCCTGCTCACCTCCTCGGGGCCACAGTGGCTCCCCGCACGCCCGCCCCATGTCCCATGGTGCTGCCTGGCAGCTGCATAGGTAGACCCCAGGGGTGTGGGGCTGGGCCAGGGCTAACGCCACCCCTGATGCCACCCTGTCCCCGCCAGGCTGGGTGACCTGGGCCTGGAGCAGTTCAGCGTGTCCGAGCTCTTCTCGAGCATCCTCATCCCCGGCTTCTTCCTGCTGTCCTGCATCCTGCAGCTGCACTACTTCCACCGGCCCTTCATGCAGCTCACGGACCTGGAGCACGTGCCTCCAGCCCACAGCCGCCGCCTGGGCTGGACTCACAGGTGTGGCCGCCACCCTCCCCAGCAAGCGGACCGAGCCTGCCGCTGCCTCCGATGGCTGCAGGCTCCCACCTCGGCTCATGTCCCACCAGCACCGGCACAGACACAGATATAGGGAAGAGTTCCCTCTGGGCGGGGCAGCAGGTGGGTGGGATTCAGAGGGGAGCCAGGGCCTCTGTATGGCCTTCAGATGCTGAGGGCCTCAGGCACTGCACCTTTTCTCACAGCTTGTGGGACTGGGGGCCGTGTGAGCGTCATGGGGACTGAATGTCAGCTGACTGCATGCACCTGACCTGGAAACTACAGCAGAAACAGAACGAGGGTCACTGAGCAGAGGGGCGCAGGCGAGGCTTCCTTCAGCCCGGGGTGCAAGAGCGAGGGTGGGAACGGACAGAAGTGACCCCTTTGGCCCCTCCCAGGCAGGATGCAGCAAGCACGGCTCCGCTGCTGCAGCAGGAGCAGGAGGTCCCCGGGGATCAGGAGCTGGGCACAGCTGGCCCCTACCAGGACACACAGGTCTCTGAAGGTAAGTCAGGCCAGGCAGACCACAGCCCCAGCAGGCAAACCGGTGCTGAGGACCTGGGCCCCAGGTCCCGAGTCCGCTGCCAGGTCCCTGCAGTGGGACGTTGACACAGTCCCCTCTGAGCCGCAGGAGCCTCGTCTGTGCGCGGGACCCTCCTCACTGCTCCTGCCATTCCACAGGCACAACCAGCAAGTGGGGCCTGGTGGCCGAGCGGCTGCTGGACCTGGCTGCCGGCTTCTCAGCCATCCTCACCCACGTGCAGGTGCTGCTGCGGCGCCTGCTGGAGCTGCACGTCTTCAAGCTGGTGGCCCTGTATACCGTCTGGGTGGCACTGAAGGAGGTGGGTACCGGCCACCCTGAGCTCCGCTTCCGTGTCTGAATCGTGCCCCTCCGGCTCAGCCTCACTGGCCTCCCTGGAGCCCAGTCAACTGCCATCCCTCCCTGCAGGTCTCGGCGATGAACCTCCTGCTCGTGGCACTCTGGGCCTTCGCCCTGCCCTACCCCCGCTTCCGGCCCATGACCTCCTGCCTGTCCACCGTGTGGACCTGCATCATCATTGTGTGCAAGATGCTGTACCAGCTCAATATTGTCAACCCCCACGAGTACTCCAGCAACTGCTCCCAGGTCTGCCCACCACACCAGCCCCCATGGGCGGTGACCGCAGGAAGCTCCAGGCAGCTCCATGCTCCCAAACCCACCTTCGGGGCTGCTGCTTCGGCTCAGGGTGGTCAGCGATGGGTGCAGAGGGGCCATCCCTTGGGGGGTGGGGGACTTCCTGGGAGAGGTGTCTTTAGACCTAGTCTGGGGGGGATCGGAGGCTGACTTCCCTGACGCTGAGGTTTCCTCAGGCTCAGAGGTGTGTCCTGAGTGAGTGGGTCCCCTGATGAAGGTCATGGGGTGAGGGGCACTGAGGTCAGAAGCCTCCTGCAGTGAAGAGGGAGAGAGGCTGTTGAGGACAGTCCCTGCCTATGGCCTCCCTGTTTCCCAAACACCTGGTACCCTCACCTGTTAAAGGTGGCTCCGAGGCCAAGAGCTGCCACGCGTCCCCTGGCTGGGGCAGCTGAGGGTGTGGGGTAGGACTGGAGACAGGGCTGGTGGTCTTGCCCCTGCCCACCCGGGTTCCAGCCTGGGAGTGGGTGCTGACACCTGTTCCTCCCTGCCAGCCCTTCCCCAACAACACCAACCTGCAGATGACAGAGATCCACCAGTCCCTGCTGTACCGGGGGCCCGTCGACCCCGCCAACTGGTTTGGGGTGCGGAAGGGATATCCTAATCTGGGTTACATCCAGGTGAGTATGGAGGGCAGGTGGGGCGGAGCAGGGTGGGCTGGCCAGGCTGGTGGGGCAGGTGGCCCCTGACTGTCCCACCCTCTACAGAACCACCTGCAGGTGCTGCTGCTGCTGGTGTTTGAGGCTGTGGTGTACCGGCGCCAAGAGCACTACCGCCGGCAGCACCAGCTAGCCCCCCTGCCCGCCCAGGCTGTCTTCGCTGACGGCACCCGCCAGCAGCTCGACCAGGACCTGCTCAGCTGCCTCAAGTACTTTGTCAACTTCTTCTTCTACAAGTTCGGGCTGGAGGTGAGGCCGGGGCGTGTGCCTCCTGCCCTATCTGGGTGGGGCTCGGCCGGCTGTGGGGTTCTGCTGAACCTCTGCAATGTGCACCTGTGTGCAGTCCCCCCCCTCGGGGCTGCCTGGGGTACAGAGGGGACCCAGAGGAGGCAGGGAGCCGCTGGGGCTGGGTCCTTCCTGGGAGGAGGAGGCGTGGGTGCATGAGGACGGGGCCTGGGTTAGAGCCTCGCTGCGTGGAGTGCAATGCCCTGAGTCTCGGTTTCCCTGGCATGTAGAGACATGTCCAGCCTCCCCAGTGCTCCCAGGTGGGTGGTGTGAGCCGTCGTGAGCCTCGGCTGCACTGAGCCTGCCCCGGCTTCCAGGTTGGCTGTGGCCCTCTGAGCCTGCTGCCTGCTGGGGCCTGAGGCAGGCCAGGGTGGTCCCTTCCCCCCAGCACAGTCCATCCCCTATATCCCCCCCCTCACGCCCCCAGATCTGCTTCCTGATGGCCGTGAACGTGATTGGGCAGCGCATGAACTTCATGGTCATCCTGCATGGCTGCTGGCTGGTGGCCATCCTCACCCGCCGGCGCCGTGGGGCCATCGCCCGCCTCTGGCCCAACTACTGTCTCTTCCTCACGCTCTTCCTGCTGTACCAGTACCTGCTGTGCCTGGGCATCCCGCCAGCCCTGTGCATTGGTGAGTAGGTGGCGCGTGTGCAGTGTGGGCTTTGTGGCCGCGTGGAAGCCGTGGGGGTGTTTCCCGCCTACCCTGGCTCCCATCCGCCCTCCTGGACTTGGCTGTGGCACTCCCCCTGCCCCCTTGCCCCTGCACAGCCTGGCCCCAGTGAGCCCATCCCCACAGTGTGTTCCCCCCACGGGTTGCACCCCCTGCAGCTGTGTTGTCTCTCTGGGGTGGGACCTGGCCTCCTGCTTGGTCTCTCTGCATCCGTTGCTTTCTTTTCCTTTTTTGCCCAATATTCTATTGGGAAAATTTTCAAACCTTGAGAAAAGTTGCAAGAATAGTATAAGGAACACCTATGTGCTCTCTCTGGCCATATGAGAGTTAGTCGTGACACTTCATGCCAAATGCTGTCTCAAGCATGTGTCTTCAGACTGGGACATCCCTCTGTGATCGCAGCATGGTGGCCATTCACAGCAGTCCATCTCTGGCAGTACCGTCATCTAACATGCTGTTTGCATTCAAACCGCCCCATCCACACAGCAACGCCCTTTGTAGTTGTTTGCTTCTGATGGAGGATCCAGTTGGCATCTGCATCGAGTTTTTCATCTCCTTCGCTCCAGACTGTCCCCACCTCTTGACTCTCGTGACATTTCTAGAGAGCCAGGCCAGTGGTTTTGCAGAATGCCCTGAGGTCTGCATTTATCTAGCTGTTCCCAAATGCTCGGCTGCTGGTGAATACCTTGGACAAGAATGACACAGGATGGGATGGTCTGGCATGGCTCAGGGACGTGGTGTTGGCACAACCCACAACCTGGGTGTCAAGTTCATCTGTCTGGCTTGTTCAGAGTGTCCCCACTGGCCCAGTGCCTTGATGCTCCAGACGTGCAGAGTCCTTCCCCACACTGGTTCCCGGTGTGGTTAGCTGCAGGTGATTCACAAAGTGGGATTTTCTGTTTCTATTACCTGGACACGCTCACCAGGTGGCCTTTCTGTCAGGGAGCGCTGTCCCCGCTGCCCTTTCCTCATTACGTGTTTCCTCTTTCTGAGTGTGTGGTAGCCCCTCCTGCCGTCACGTTCATGGCCACTGTGTAGATCCGGCCCACACGACCCCTTCAGACGGTGCTTCTGACATGCTTCGTTAGTGTTGCTCAGAGTTGGGTCCAACAAGGCGCAGCGTCCACAGCCAGAGTCTCCTTCTCGGTGTCCGGCACCCAGGAACCCCCTGTCCCATGGTGGAGCTCCTGTTCCAGCCACCTCTAATTTTGCCTTTTCTGGAATGTCTCAGAAATGGGTTTACACAGCGTGTCGCTGTCTTTCAGGAAGCAGAATGTGTTTGAGACTCACCCAAGTCTAAAGATCAGTTGTTCATCACTTTTTGGTTTTTTTGTTTTTAACTTTTTGCATAGACTTACCGAAGAGCTGAGAAGCCCCCAGATACCCGTCACCCGCTCTTCCCTAGCATCCGCCTCTTACATAAGACAAGGACCAAAACTAAGCAGGAAACTCTGGTGTGGATCTCCCAGCTGGCCACAGAACTGCAGGCTTTCTGCGTGTCTCACTGGGCCTCCCAGTCGCCCTCCTGACCCAGACCCCCGCAGGACCCCACGTGGCATTTGGCCATCCTGCCTTCTTTGTCTCCTCCTGTTGGGGGCAGTTCCTGGCTTTCCTGGTCTTTCATACTTTATGATTTTTGAGGTTCCCTGGCCATTGTTTTGTAGATCGTGCCTTAGTTTGAGATTATCTGATGACTTTCCATTGGACCCGGTTACTTGTTTGGGGCAACAGTTCCACAGGGGTGACACGTCCTTCTCAGTGGGTCATGTTAGCGTCAGCGTGTCTCATTACTGGTGACGCTGCCCTTCAGCACTAAGGCACTGTGGTGTCTGCTGGGTTTTTCCATGTGAAGTCAGTATTTTTCTCTTTATAATTAATAGGTATTTATTAGTAAATATTTACCTTAAGACTGTGCAAATATCCTGTTTCTCCTTAAACTTTCACCCACCAATGTCACCATCTGTCGGTGGATCTTGCCTGTAGCAATCATCCGTCTGGTTTTCTATAGTACTCTTCCGGCATGTTTTTCTTCTTTGGTGGCTGGCCAGCTCGGGGATCCACACCCTTGACCTTGGAGCTATCAGCACCAGGCTGTCATCGACGGAGAAGCCGGCCAGCCCTTCACTGGTTTTCTGATGGTGACTTCGTGCTTCTCTGCTTAGTTGTTGGTGTCTTCTGTAAGGGAGTGTGGTCCCCGCTCCCCGTCTGTGTGTTCGTTCAGGTATCTGTGTCCGCGTGGCACTGTTTCCTTCTCTGGGATCTGCTGCGGTGCCATCCATCTGCTCACCTTGTCCCGGCTCTGGCCCCTGGGGTGGGCTGGCTTCTGGCCCTCTCCATGTGCCGTGCCAGCCTTTTCAAGCACATCCATGTTTTCTCTCGGGTGCTCCTGCCTCACCCTGGGCTCCCTGCCCACCCTGAGGCCAGCCATGCTCCATGAGCCCCAGTTCCCTTTCAGGAGAGTGAGATTTCCAGACCTGGATCTGGGTGCTCGTAGCCACAGGGGCCACTGCTTCTGGGTCCTCTTGGCTGATGGTGCACAGCTGTCTTCACTGTTTCTAAAGTTCCTGAGGTTGGCTTCTTTCTTCCTTTCCCCTCTGGCGAAAAGGTGTGTCGTACGAAAGGTGTGTGGTAGGAACGTAATCCAGTCTGCACTCCGCCCTGGGCTGCCCAACATCCAGGGGGAATCTGTTTTTTGAGCGTAGTAAAATTCACCCTGTGGTATTCAGTTCTGTGGATGTTGACAAAGGCACAGGCTGTGTGTTCACATCCACAGCCCTCAAGAGACATCCCCACCACTGGAGTGTTCCAGTGCGACCCCTCTGCCCTCAGCACCCCCCACACCCAGCAACCACTGATCTGTTTTCTGTCCTTATTGTTTTGTCTTTCAAGAATGTCCTGGGGGCCGGCCCGGTGGCGCACTGCTGTAGTGCGCCGCTTGGGAAGCGCGGCGGCGCTCCCACCGAGGGTTCGGATCCCACATACAGACCGGTTCCCGCTCACTGGCTGAGCGAGGCATGGGAGCAACACCGAGGGCTGCGATCCCGTTGCCGGTCCCGGTCCGGTACGGGGGCGACACTGAGGGTTGCGAACCGTTGCCGGACACGGAAAAAGACAAAAAAAAAAAAAAAGAATGTCCTGGAAGCAAAATCACTCAGCATGTAGCCTTTTGGTTCTAGCTTCTTTCATTTAGCAAAATGGATTTAAGATTCATCTAGGTTGTTTCAGGCATTGATACTTTGCTGCTGAGTCATATTCCAGGGATGTGTACCTTGGTTGTTTAACCTGTCGCCCACTGAAGCGCATCAGGGTTGTTTCCAGCTTTGGGCTATTATTATATTACATAAATATAAATATAATCTTACTCGTGTTATCATATCATGTATCATCTGAACCACGACGCATTCCAAATGCCGCCTCTTGTCAGAGAGGCCTGCCCCACCCACCCCATCTCAGGTGAAGTCACCTGCCCATCTCTGGCCTGTCACTCAGTTCCTTTCCCCCAGGGAGCCTGGTGCACTGTTTACGTCAGAATGCACTGGAATCTCTGGGCTTGGGAGCTCTCAAGCCTCCAAGTGTGAGTGGGTCTGTGTTGGGACTGTGTGTGAGCGAGTGTGAGAAGGGTTCGCAGTGGACACTGGATTGTCTGTGATGGAATCACGGGCCCCCGAGGCCACTGGTCAGCAGACAAGGACGGGCCCTCCTCACACCTCTCCCCCTGCAGACTACCCATGGCGCTGGAGCCAGGCCATCCCCATGAACTCTGCACTCATCAAGTGGCTGTACCTGCCTGACTTCTTCAGGGCCCCCAACTCCACCAACCTCATCAGTGAGTGCCCACCCGGGCTGGGGCCCGCCTCCCAACTCGCCATTGCCTGGGGGCGGAGGGGGGTTCACTGGAGGCCATGAAGGTTCCGCACACAGGACATGCAGCGGGTGAGCAGGGACCCTTGTCTGGAGCCAGTGGGGGGATGGCTGGTCCAGGCCTCACCCTGCCAGCCAGGCCAAAGTCCTGTTTCCCCAGCTGGTGGGCCTTCGTCCAAGAGTGGACACCCCATGTTCCAGGCACATCCACGTGGTACTGAGGGGCCCTGACTCAGGGCACACACAAGGACATGTTGAGGAGCATGCGTGCACACCCAGGTGCACAGACCAAGTCTGTTCCTAGGTGTGCACAGATTGATGTCCCCACAGTGTGCAGTCATGCCTATCAGCCCATGTTCCCTGACACATGTGCACAGATGCAGCACGGGCACACGTGCCCTTGTGCAGACTGCATACACTGGTACTCACATGGGTAGATGTGTGTCCACCCTGCAACCCGCGCACACTGGCGCACTCTCTGGTCTGGGGTAGGAGGTGCCCTCTCCAGCAAGTGTTCCGCACTGACATGTGTGTGGGGCAGCCCGGCAGTGTCCCCTGTGTCCTGCAGGTGACTTCCTCCTGCTGCTCTGCGCCTCCCAGCAGTGGCAGGTGTTTTCAGCCGAGTGTACCGAGGAGTGGCAGCGCATGGCCGGTGTCAACACTGACCACCTGGAGCCACTGCGGGGGGAGCCCAACCCCGTGCCCAACTTCATCCACTGCAGGTGGGTCCCATGCTACATAGGGGCCTTTGCGGGAGGGCCATGGTCGGGGCACCAAAGTGACGACCCCGCCTGGCAGGTCCTACCTCGACATGGTGAAGGTGGCTGTCTTCCGCTACCTGTTCTGGCTGGTGCTGGTAGTGGTGTTCGTCACAGGAGCCACCCGTGTCAGCGTCTTTGGGCTGGGCTACCTACTGGCCTGCTTCTATCTGCTGCTGTTTGGCACTGCACTGCTGCAGAAGGACACACGTGCCCGCCTGGTGCTGTGGGACTGCCTCATCCTGTACAACGTCACCGTCATCATCTCCAAGAACATGCTCTCGGTGAGCCTGGCCCTGCGCCCCTGCCCCCTGCCCCCTGCCCTGGTGGCTCAGTTGACTCCCCTCCCGTCCCCAGCTCCTGTCCTGCGTCTTCGTGGAGCAGATGCAGAGCAGCTTCTGCTGGGTCATCCAGCTCTTCAGCCTCGTGTGCACCGTCAAAGGCTACTACAATCGTGAGTGGGCGCGGGCGCGGGGCGGGGAGGGGCGCATGGGGACACCACTGCTTCTGGGCCCTGACGCCTGCCCCATGCCGGTGCCTGTCTGCAGCCAAGGAAATGATGGGCAGGGACCAGGACTGCCTGCTGCCCGTGGAGGAGGCCGGCGTCATCTGGGACAGCATCTGCTTCTTCTTCCTGCTGCTGCAGCGCCGGGTATTCCTCAGCTACTACTTTCTGCATGTCAGGGTCGACCTCCAGGCCACCGCCTTACAGGCCTCCAGGTTGGTTCCCGTCTCAGGGCTGGGCGGGGGCACTGCCGGGCACCGAGCAGACACCATGGCTCTGTGCCGCTGGCGAGTCACCTAGGGGGACAGCGTCGTCACGTGCAGCTCCCACCAGCTGAGCACTGGATCTCAGTTAGAGGAAACAGGCTGAGCCCCAGGAAGGAGCGAGGTCCCAGCCAGGGGTCTGCTATCAGCTGGAGTTTTGCCCCCAGCTTATTGCCCCTGCTGGCCCGAGTGCGCCCTGCTGGAGGGCTGTGCCGCAGTCTCGCACTTCCGTGGGGACTCTGGCTTACAGCCAGCTCTGCCTGCCTCCCCTGAAGCTCTGGTGGGTGGGCGGGCGTCATGCAGACACGCCTCTTGACTTGTTTGGTTTCCTACCTGAGACTAGAGGGAGCAGGAGGGTCTCTCCTCTCTCACCTCACACAACGCTGGGGGGGCAGGTGGCAGCAGATGCCTCCCCAGTGACTGCTCCGCTGTCCAGTGAGGGTGCTCAGGAGAAGGGGGCCCAGCAGGAGCAGGGAGGACCAGCAGGCACCCCAGAGGTGGGGGAGGAGCCCACAGAGCTGGAGCTTGGCCCCTGGGTTCTCACACCCCCTCCCCCTACCCCACAGGGGCTTTGCCCTCTACAACGCTGCCAACCTCAAAAGCATCGAGTCCCACCGCAAGGCAGAGGAGAAATCCCTGGCTCAGCTGAAGAGACAGTAGGTGCCCTCTGGGTGGGGACACCTCGGGCTCTTCTGACCAGCCTGGTGCTCAGAGCCCCCTCCCACCTGACAGGATGGAGCGCATCCGTGCCAAGCAGGAGAAGTACAGGCAGGGCCAGGCAGGCCGTGGCCGCCACCAGGACCCCGAGGACCCCAGCCAGGAGCCAGGTGAGCTCCACGGAGCCTGGCACCTCAGAGGGCTCCCATGTCCAGGCATGTCTGTGCCTGCTGGAGCCTGCCTGCACCTGTGTCATGTGACGTCCCCGCAGGAATGTCAGCCCGTCTGTCCTGTGCCATGTGGTCACCTTCTGTCCTGGCAGGCCACACGGCTGCCCCATGACTGTCTGTTTGCACGTGTGTGCTCTCTTCTCCATCCCCCCACAGCTCTGAGCCACGAGGCACCACGAGGCCCCCTCCATTGCTGCGGGGGCTCCGTATTTGTCCCTATCCGTCCCTGCCATGTGGCTGCCCTTGTCCCCAAGGTGGTTGCGCTCACAGCCTCCCTGGTCTGAGGCACCACGAGGCCCCCTCCATTGCTGCGGGGGCTCCGTATTTGTCCCTGTCCGTCCCTGCCATGTGGCTGCCCTTGTCCCCAAGGTGGTTGCGCTCACAGCCTCCCTGGTCCCACCTGTGCCTCCGCTGCTGCCTCACGCTCGCTCTGCCCCCCACAGGGCCCGGCAGTCCAGGGGGCTCCTCCCCGCCACGGCGACAGTGGTGGCGGCCCTGGCTTGACCATGCCACAGGTACCCCCGACGGGCCTGCCCATGACCACCCTCTCAGACCCTCCACGGCCCGTCTGCAACCCGCCCGCTTTCCTGGCTGCTGTCTCCCCGCCCTTCAGCTTCATTCTCCCTTCCTGCTGGACCCAGGCCCCGGGCTGTGGGACGTTGTGGCCCTTGCTGGGTGGGGGTGTTGCCCTGGTTACAGGTCTCTGGCCTGAGCATGTTTGCCTTTCCCTGCTATCCTGAGCCCCTTCAGCAGTGGTAGCTCCCATTACTGGCTAAGTGTCAAGTTAGCCCAGGTTCCCCAACAATGAACTCTGCGTTTTCCTCCTGTGTTGTCTGAATTTTCGCCAACAACCTGTGGTCTGTCCTCTCTGCACCCCCGCTGGCCCTGCTCCGTACCTGTCCTTCCTGGTCCAGTCTGGTCTCGTCCCACTGCTCTGGCCTATGTCCTGTGACGCGCTGGTGTCCTGCAGCCTGCTGATGCTGTCTGCACGCGGCACTTCCCACAGGAGGGGTGGCACTCGGGCCTTGCCTGTGCTGGGGGTGGGATGCTGGGGGAACTCACGCTGGGCACCCTGAACTTAAGAAGCGAACCTGGGGGACTGTCAGGGAAGGGCAGCCCTACCTGGGGAGCCAGCTCTTAGCTCCGCCCTGCCCGCAGTCATCCACTCCGGGGACTACTTCCTGTTTGAGTCAGACAGTGAGGAGGAGGAGGCCCCGCCAGAGGACCCCAGGCCGTCTGCACAGAGCGCCTTCCAGGTGAGGTGGGAGGGTCCCCCGCCTGCACTCCTCTGTCCGTGGAGCTCGTGGGCAGGGACAGCAGATCATGGGCTGCTACCTGCCCCTCTGCCTACTACCTCCCAAAGTCCTAACTCTGACCACTCCAGGTTATGGTGGCTGCCAGGGGCCTAGCCTGTGAGAAGGGCTCAGTATGTGTCTGCTGGATTCACATTTGTGCCTTGGGGCTAGGAGGAGCCTCTCATCCATCTTGGGGTCCCTGATTCTTAGTGTGGGGCCCTGGTGCTGGGTGGGCTGCAGGCACTGTGTCTTACCTCCACAGCCCCTCCGGGACCCCATTTCCAGAGAAGGATTAGGGAGGTGATGGTCCCCAGCTGGGTGCGGACAGAGTGGGGATCTAGTGCCAGGCCCACCCGGCCCCAGGCTCCTCCTTCTCGGGCTCAGAGGAGGGGGGCTGAATTGGATCTGAGGATTGGGGAGGCCATGGTCCTAACCCAGAGGGTCTGGCCCACAGATAGCGTACCAGGCATGGGTGACCAATGCCCAGACGGTGTTGAGGCAGCGGCAGCAGGAGCGGGCACAGCAGGAGCAGGCAGGGCAGATGCCCACCAGTGAGTTGAGCGACCTATGGGCTCTGGTGTGGGAGCTGCATGGTCGCAAAACACTGATCAGCACCCCTGTGTCCAGGAGACAGCTCAATCCAGGAGGTGGAGGTGGAGTTGGAGAACGAGGTGGCAGGTGCGTGGGCCCAGGGGGCTAGGGGCCGGGGACTCTCCCACGTACAGGCCGCTCCTCCAGCAACCCTGCCACCCTCCTGCAGGCCGCAGCCATGTGATGCAACGGGTGCTGAGCATGGTGCAGTTACTGTGGGTGCTGGGGCAGGCGCTGGTGGACGGGCTGACGCGTTGGCTGCAGGCCTTCACCAGGCACCACAGCACCATGAGCGACGTGCTGCGTGCTGAGCGCTACCTCCTGACGCAGGAGCTGCTGCGGGTGAGCTGCCTCCTGCCCATGGCCACACCCCTCCCTGCCATTCCCATGGCCCTGCCCAGTCATACCCACCACGCCCCCACGTCCATCACACTCCCGTGTCCACACTGGCCTGAGTGCGGGATGTAGAGCTGGGATACAATCTGGGCAGCCTGAGACCCCTCCACATGCCCAGCAGAGCGGAGAGGTGCATCCAGGCGTGTTGGACCAGCTGTATACCAGCGCAGGCGAGGTCACGCTGCCAGGCCCCTCAGAGGCCCGTGATGCACCGAGCACAGCATCAAGGTAGGTGCAGGGGGCTGAGGGGGCAGGGGCCAAGGCAGGCCCAACCCCACCCCGCCTGCCCTCAGCCCCAAAGCAAGGGTTTTCCTCTGAGCTCCTGAGCCGCCCACATCAACGGGCTTGGCACCACCTGGCCTGCCTGACCCTCACCGTCCTTCTGGTCCACTAAGGGACTTTGAGGCACTCCAGCCCCCTCCACCACTCCCCAGAACCCCAGGGGCTGGCAGAGAAGGGGCCAGCTCTGTGACCTGGCTTCTCCCACAGTGGGCTGGGGGCCGAGGAGCCACTGAGCAGCATGACCGAGGACACCAGCAGCCCCCTGAGCACTGGCTACAACACCCGCAGCGGCAGCGAGGAAATCGTCACTGAGCCTGAGCCCGGGGACCCTGAGGCTGGGGCTTCCCTTCGCGGCTCCCAGGAGCTTCTGGCCGGTGTTCGCACCAAGATGCGCACGGCCAGTGAGCTGCTGCTCAACAGGTGCGAGGGTCGGGGGTTGGCAGGAAGGCCTGCGGCGTCATGAGGAGGTAGCTGAGTCCGCATGGAGCCCAGGCCCATTGGGAGCCCGTGATCTTGACGGCAGACTGGACATCTGCGCCTGAGGGGTGGTCCCGGGGCACACCCGCAGCTCATGGTTCTGCTGCAGGCGCCTGCGCATCCCGGAGCTGGAGGAGGCTGAGCAGTTTGCAGAGGGGCAGGGCCGGGCGCTGCGGCTGCTGCAGGCCGTGTACCAGTGCGTGGCTGCGCACTCGGAGCTGCTTTGCTACTTCATCGTCATCCTCAACCACATGGTCACGGCCTCGGCCACCTCCTTGGTGCTGCCCGTGCTCGTCTTCCTGTGGGCCATGCTGTCCATCCCGCGGCCCAGCAAGCGCTTCTGGATGACGGCCATCGTCTTCACTGAGGTGGGCGGCGGCCAGCGGGGGGGGGGGGAGCCTGGCCCCATCTTCCTGTGGGCCATGCTGTCCATCCCGCGGCCCAGCAAGCGCTTCTGGATGACGGCCATCGTCTTCACTGAGGTGGGCGGCGGCCAGCGGGGGGGGGGTAGCCTGGCCCCACGGTGCTGAGCCCCCTCCCCTGCAGGTCACGGTGGTCACCAAGTACCTGTTCCAGTTTGGCTTCTTCCCCTGGAATAGCCACGTGGTGCTGAGGCGCTACGAGAACAAGCCCTACTTCCCGCCACGCATCCTGGGCCTGGAGAAGACCGACGGCTACATCCATTATGACCTGGTGCAGCTCATGGCCCTTTTCTTCCACCGTTCCCAGCTGCTGGTGAGCACCAGGCACCGACTGGGGGTGGGTGGTGCTTCTCAGCGCCCTGGTGCTCTCAGGTCCAGGAGGCCAGGCTGGGTGCTGCTTGGGGTAGGCCTGGCCGTCCTGCCTGGTCTGAGTACTGCCTGGTGCCCAGGTTGGCCTCCTCGCCACTCCTTGCCCTTTCTGCAGTGCTACGGCCTCTGGGACCACGAGGAGGACCCGCTGTCCAGAGAGCAGGGCCGGAGGAGCAGGAAGGAGCAGGGCACTGAGGAGAAGCTGGTGGCCCCACTGGGACCCCAGACTGAGGCAGACACAGGGCCCCAGGAGGAGCCAGGGCTGGCTGGGGCCACCACCAAGGACCACATCCAGGTGGAAGCAGAGGTCGGACCCAAGGATGGGATCCCAGAGCCCCAAGTGGAGCCGAAGACCCGTGACACGAGGCGCATCAACCTACGTTTCAGGAGGAGGAAGAAGGACAGCCCAGAACCCAAAGAACCGGCAGCCGTTGGTATAATAGCTCTGATCACAGTTTCTAGACCACATGGTTCTGGGGTGGAGCTGCTGGCGCTCTGGCCACGTTGCTGGGGAGGTGGATGAGTCACGTGAGATGGCCAGGCCCAGCATGGGGACCGTCTGCCTTCCAGAACGACCCCTTGGGCCGTGGGCTTCTGGCTGTTTCAGGGGAACCTGCAGAAGCTGCCCTCCCTGGCTCCTGCCCCAGCTCTGCCCCCCAGGCACAGGGGAGAGGTCTGCTGGCCTGGGCTGGCCCCTCAAGGCTGTTGAGGCAGAGGATACAGCCCCAGCTGCCCCCTTTCTGGTGATACTGGGGAGGTCCCTGTGCTCAGTCTGCTGCTCTGTAAAATGGGAGGATGCCAGCCACTCAGGGTGGTCTCTTGGGGTGCCAGGAGCCATGAGCCAAGCCCAGTCCCCAGTGGGCTCAGTCAGTGTTGGCTTCTCCCCACAGAAGCTGAGGACAGGGAGGATGAGGAGGAGGAGGAAGAGGCGGCTGGGAGAGAGAAGAGGCCAGGCCACTGTCGAGAACGAGTGCGGGCAGCTGGGCTCTGGCTGCAGGGCTTCTGCCTGTCGCTGTGAGTGACCCTGGCCTGGAGCGCCCCAGGCAGCGGGGGCAGGACGGGGAGGGAGGCGCTGAGGCCCAGCACCCAGCTGAGCCAACCCTCTCGCAGGGCCCAGGGTGTGTACCAGCCACTGCGGCGTTTCTTCCACGACATTCTCCACACCAAGTGCCGCGCAGCCACTGATGTCTATGCCCTCATGTTCCTGGCTGATGTCGTCGACTTCATCATCATCGTCTTTGGCTTCTGGGCCTTTGGGGTGAGCTGGGCCCAGGACTCCCGCAGTGAAAGCAGAGTCCAGCGGTCACTACATACCCCAGCTCCAGGCTCCCCTGACATGTGCTCTCCCGGCCACAGAAGCACTCGGCGGCCACGGACATCACATCCTCCCTATCGGACGACCAGGTGCCCGAGGCCTTCCTGGTCATGCTGCTGATCCAGTTCAGCACCATGGTCATCGACCGCGCCCTCTACCTGCGCAAGACTGTGCTGGGCAAGCTGGCCTTTCAGGTGGTCCTGGTGCTCGCCATCCACCTCTGGATGTTCTTCATCCTGCCCGCTGTCACCGAGAGGTGGGTCCGCGGGGGCACTGCACCACCCGGGGGAGGGGGCACTCCGCTGTTCATAACAGAGCCGGGGTTGGGGCTGGGGACCTTGGAGGTCCGTTTCCAATCGGATCCCTGACCTGCCATCCTCCAGGATGTTCAGCCAGAACGCAGTGGCCCAGCTGTGGTACTTCGTCAAGTGCATCTACTTCGCCCTGTCTGCTTACCAGATCCGCTGTGGCTACCCCACCCGCATCCTCGGCAACTTCCTCACCAAGAAGTAGATCGGATCCCTGACCTGCCATCCTCCAGGATGTTCAGCCAGAACGCAGTGGCCCAGCTGTGGTACTTCGTCAAGTGCATCTACTTCGCCCTGTCCGCTTACCAGATCCGCTGTGGCTACCCCACCCGCATCCTCGGCAACTTCCTCACCAAGAAGTATAATCACCTGAACCTCTTCCTCTTCCAGGGGTGAGTGTGAGTCTGGCCCTCGAGGAGCAAGGTGCAGGAGGTGGCCGGGCTAGGCCAGGCCAGGCCAGATACCCTGTTACAGCCTGAGTTGGAGGGCCCCCTCCCCCACTGATGGGAATCCTGGCATTGGACAGGTTCCGGCTGGTGCCATTCCTGGTGGAGCTGCGGGCAGTGATGGACTGGGTATGGACAGACACCACGCTGTCCCTGTCCAACTGGATGTGCGTGGAGGACATCTATGCCAACATCTTCATCATCAAGTGCAGCCGAGAGACAGAGAAGGTGCCTGGGCTCTGTGCAGGGTACCTCAAGAAGGGGATGGGAACACTGTTCTTCCATTGGGGCAGACGGGCCACCCCACAAGAACCAGATGGTGCTGGTGGTCCCTCCCTGACAGCTCACAGGCTTGCTGGCCTGAGGCCAGAAAGCACAGGCAGCCCAGAAAAGGATCTTTCTAAAACTCTTGGCAGCTGGGTGTGGGTGCTGGGGACCCAGTGGACTTGGAAGCAGGTTATCAGCAGGGCCTGGCGGTGGGGGTGCAGGAGGGAGGATGGGGACAGACGCTGTGATGTCAGCTTGCTCTTGAACAGCTTTACTGAGAGAGTTCACACGTCACACAGTTCACCCAGTTAACGCAGTCAGTGGTTTTGAGTACGTTCAGTCACACAGCCACCACTAGAACTGATTTTAGAACATTTTCATCATACCAGAAAGAAACCCAGCACCCGTTGGCTGTCCCTTCCCATCTCCTCCTCATCCCCTCCCCAGCCCCTGGTAGCCTCTGATCTACTTCATGTCTAAATAGATTTGCCTGTTATGGACACTTCATAAAATGGAACCATATATCCTGTTGTGACTGGCTCCTTTCACTGAGCATTGCATGTTTAAGGTTCTTCTGTGTTGTAGCATGTGTCAATATGTTATTCTTTTCTATAGCCAAGTAAGATTCCATTGTGTGGATAGACCACAACCTGTCTATCCATTCACCCATCAATGGACTGATGAGTGGTTTCCACTTTCCAGCTATATAGGATCCGAACCCGTGGCGGGAGCATCGCTGCACTCCCAGCGCTGCACTCTCCCGAGTGCGCCACAGGGCCGGCCCAGAAGTTCTTGTTTTTAATGACGTCCAGTTTATTCTCTCCTCTGCTGCTCATGCTTTTGGTGTTTCCTCTGTGAATCCTTTGCCAAATCCAAAGTCATGAAGATTTGCTCCTACAGGGTCTTCTAAGAGTTTCATAATTTCTTTTACGTTTAGCTCTCAGATGCATGTTGAGTGTTCTGTATGTGGTGTGAGGTAGGGGTCCAGCTTCACTCTTTTGCATGTGGCTGTCCCAGGACCACTTGTTGAAGACTGTCCATTCCCACTGAATGGTCTTGGCAACCTTGTCTAAAATCAGTTGACCCTCCCTAAATGTGAGGGTTTATTTCTGGACCCTTAATTAATTGATCCATGTGTCTGGCCATATGCCAACACCAGCCTGTCTTGCCTACTGTGGCTCTGTAGTCAGCTTGGATGTTAGATCAAGGTTTGACTTTATGGAGTCCTGGGTGAGCCACAGGCCTTGGTTGTGGGAGGGGAGGGCAGAGCTGAGCAGGTGACCTGTGTGTGTCATCACCCCAGAGATACCCACAGCCCAAGGGGCAGAAGAAGAAGAAGGTCGTCAAGTACGGCATGGGTGGTCTCATCATCCTCTTCCTCATTGCTATCATCTGGTTCCCGCTGCTCTTCATGTCTCTGGTGCGCTCAGTGGTTGGTGTTGTCAACCAGCCCATCGATGTCACTGTCACCCTCAAGCTGGGTGGCTATGAGGTGAGTAGCCACTGGCCCTGTCTGATCCCCCAGGAGGAACAGGGGTATGGCTGGAGTGTGGGCTCAGCCTGGACACAGGCTCTGGCCAAGGCAGTGCCATCACCGCACCCCCTCCACTTTCTCATCTTCTTGGACCCCTTGTGGCACTCTCCACGGTCCTGGAGCCTCAGGGTGCCTGGAGAGGTTTCTCTGGTGCCGTGTCCATCCCAAAACCATGTCCCCTGTTCACCCCAGCCCCTGTTCACCATGAGCGCACAGCAGCCATCCATTGTGCCCTTCACGCCCCAGGCCTACGAGGAGCTATCCAGGCAGTTTGACTCCCACCCGGTGAGTGGACCCTACATTGTGACTGCCTGGGGCGGGGGGATGACAGCCTGGTGGAGTGGGGGTGGCCAGTGCCCCAATGAGAGTATGCTGCCCCTGCCCAGCTGGCCATGCAGTTCATCAGCCAGTACAGCCCCGAGGACATCGTCACAGCACGCATTGAGGGCAGCTCTGGGGCACTGTGGCGCATCAGCCCGCCAAGCCGGGCCCAGATGAAGCGGGAGCTGTACAACGGCACGGCTGACATCACCCTGCGCTTCACCTGGAACTTTCAGAGGTGCGTCCTGTGCTTGTGGCAGGCCCGGGTGGGACATGCCCTAGGGTGGCTCACACGTGCCCCCCTGCAGGGACCTGGCCAAGGGCGGCACCGTGGAGTACACTAATGAGAAGCACACCCTGGACCTGGCTCCCAATAGCACTGAGCGGTGGCAACTGGCCAGCCTGCTCGAGGGCACCTCGGACCAGTCAGTGTGAGTGGGGGCCACCAGGGGTGGGGGTGGACGGAGGACAGCAGGGCTGGGCTGGACCTGACCCACTGGCTCCTCCCTACAGGGTCATCCCCAACCTCTTCCCCAAGTACATCCGTGCCCCAAACGGACCTGAGGCCAACCCTGTGAAGCAGCTGCAGCCCAGTGAGTGTGGGGTGTGGTGGGGTGAGGGGGGGGAGTGGGATGCAGCCTTGCTGGGGACGAACAGTGCTGGCCTCTGGCCCCAACCACCTCCTGGCTCTGACCCAGATGAGGAAGCTGACTACCTGGGTGTGCGCATCCAGCTGCGGAGGGAGCATGTGGGCACGGGGGCTGCTGGCTTCCTTGAGTGGTGGGTCATCGAGCTGCAGGACTGCCAGGCTGACTGCAACCTGCTGCCCATGGTCATCTTCAGCGACAAGGTCAGCCCGCCCAGCCTTGGCTTCTTGGCTGGCTACGGGTGAGTGCACAGCTCTTGTGAGCATCCTGTGGCTCTGTGGGGGCTCCAGGCAGCAGTCCCAGGAATGACCCTGCCTGGCCTGCCCAACAGGATCATGGGGCTGTACGTGTCCATTGTGCTTGTCATCGGCAAGTTCGTGCGTGGCTTCTTCAGTGAGATCTCGCACTCCATCATGTTCGAGGAGCTGCCCTGCGTGGATCGCATCCTCAAGCTGTGCCAGGACATCTTCCTGGTGCGGGAGACCCGCGAGCTGGAGCTGGAGGAGGAGCTGTACGCCAAGCTCATCTTCCTGTACCGCTCGCCGGAGACCATGATCAAGTGGACTCGCGAGAAGGAGTAGGAGCCGGGCTCCTGGCGTACAGTGAATGAAGGAGCCGGCCTGGCTAGGGAAACGTGGCTGCATGGGCTGGGTGACGCTCCTCAGGCCGGGAGAACAGCAGCCCCAGTCCCAGGCCACCAGCTGTGACATGCCCTCTCGGCCCACCTGAGCCTGATGCTGCTGTCCCCTCCTGTTGCCCTTGTGGGCCCAGGGCTGGCCCCCCCTGCCCCAAGCGTACTGTAGAGTTTTCTAATTAAAAACATTTTTATTTATACAAACGAACAGTTGTGGCTAGCCCCTATCCTTGCCTTCCTGCTCTAGTGTGGACAGCCCTTTCCTGGGGACAGGGCACAGTCCAGCAGAGCTAGGGGCCTGCTATCCCTGCCAGAGCTGTCTTGGTGAGTGTGTCATTGCAGTTCAGCTCTGACCCGTCTCCGCCTCGTCATCACTGTCCTCAATGAGATATTCCTGGACTTCCTGCATGACCCAGGCCCTGGGGGGAGAAGGCCACATGGTGGGAACCAGCCCTGAGGGTCTTACACCCAGAAGGGGCTCCCAGAAGAGCAGGCACCAGTACCTCTGTCTGCGGAGCTGGGCCTCAGCCAGGATGTAGGGTGGCAATGAGTCCAGGGAGCGCTGGAACAAAAGCCAACCTGTGTGTGGGGCCTGTGGAACTAGCCCCTGCACAGCCACGCCCAAGCCTGCCTGCCCTATCGCCACCCTGGGTAGTTTTCTCGCTCTCCTCACCCAAGACACCGGGAGGGGAAGACTTCATGTGTCCCCAAGCCCAGCCCTGCCAGGTGCACTGTTGCCACCCACTCACCAAGTCCTTCAAGTTCACCTGGCAGCCGTAGCACAGTTGCTCCATGATGCAGGCTCGGGGGTCCCCCCTGTGGAAGAAGACCTGGACCTGTATGCCCGTCTCAGCTCCTCAGTGCAGGTGCAGTGTGGGGAGGGCATGGTTGCCCCACCCCGCATGCTGCCAGGGGCCAGCCATAGGGCAGGATCAGGTAGGAACTCACCTCCCACAGGTGGCTCTGCAGCAGCCTTGGGTCCTGCCCACCCCCGGAGAGCAACAGGGCACTGTGGGCGTCCCAGCCTCAGCCGGTAGGGTGGGTGGCTGCATCTGGGAGAGACGCGAAGAAGTCTGAGCCCCAAAAGCTGTGGCACTGTCTGCAAGCAGAGAGGGGCTGATGGGACCCTGGGGCTGCTGAGCCCCAACACAAAACCCCAGCTCCCCACATCCCACTGCCTGGAGAGGACACAGCACACACCAGCATCATCGATGTCCAATGTGCACATGCAGAGCAGGCAGCGGGGGCCTGGGGAGCCAGCAGCATGGCCATCCCTCGGGGCCTTGACTAGCTTCTCACTCGTCCTATGGCCGGGAGGGGACAGGTCATAAATGCACTGGGGACTTTGCGCCTTCCCAGGCCCTGACTCGAGCATGTAGCAGTGGACTCAGCGCCCTGGCCCCCACCCGCGTGCACACACACACCTGTACACGGTGCTGACCGTGGAGGGGAACTGGGTCTGCAGCCTGAGGATGAAGGCCTCCATCAGCCGGTGGATGCTGGCCTTCTCAGGGGCCTAGGGACAATTAGATGGGGACTGTGGGAGCAGAGACCAGAGGCCTCACATGGCAGCCGGAGCCTCCCTTTGTAGGGGCTGGACAGGACAGCCGAGGATGCACTGCTGAAGTGTGCCTGACAAGCACACCTGATAGGGTGTGCTCAAAGGACCCTGAGGGGCACTGCTACTGGTGGTGAGGCCACAAAGGCCAGCTGGGATCCTGGAGTCAGCCTGGGGAGAGGAAGGGCTCGTGCTTGTGGAGGCTGGTGTGGACACTGAAGCTTCACCATGACCTCTGGCCTTGTGCTGCAAGTAGACCCACCCTGCCAGGCTACACAGCCCCTTGGTGGGCCTACCTTAGTGTCTATGGCTGGCGTGAAGACTGAGGGAACGGCGAATAGGCGGTTGTAGAAAGCAACCTCCTTCAGCGTGTAGTCACGCATGGGCCGCACCACCACCACATCCCTATGACGCTCGTCCGAGAAGCCCTGCGCGGGGAGGGGCGAGCTGTGTGGCCCAGGTCCTGACTGCACACCCCATCTCCTCCTGTGCCAGCTAAGGGTGGGGGGTCACAGGCCCCCTCCTCCACGTGGGAGACTATGGGAACACGCACAGGACACTACTTTCAAGTAAAAGAGGCCAAAGGATGAGGACAGGGAGGGGTCTCAGGTGCCCCAGCACCTGCGTACCGTGTCCCAGGCAAGGAAAGCTCCTCTCCCAAGTGCCAGGTTGGTCATGAGCTTGATGGCCAGGCGGGTGCAGCTGTCCCCAGTCATTACCTTGGAGTAGCCATGGGCTCGGGCCACATGCAGGATCAGGTGGGTCCTGTGGTGCAGAGCGAATCAGAGGCAAGGATGGAGTGAGGCCAGGACCCCAGGGTGAGGTGGGGCTGGGAGAGGACCCTAGGAGAGGGTGGGCTCACCGAAGGGTCTGCAGAAGCTCCTCCTTGGCTGTCAGTGTCTTCACTGAGTCGAACAGTCTGGCCAGAGCTGCGGTCTGGGCAGCTGTAGGTGACCCAGCCAGGCTCTGTGGGTCCAGGGGGTCCCGGGTGTGGGGCCGGCATAGCTGCTCCTCTCTCTGAACTGAGCTGGGGCTGTTCTCAGCCCCTTCAACCCCCAACACATGCTGCTGCCTGAGGAAGCTGTCCACGGCCGCCTTGTAGGCCCCCTCAGTCCCTGCCGGCTCCTGGGTGGAGTGCTGCAGCACTGATGGCGGCAGGCTGAATACCTTCCAGGATGCAGAGAGTGTGGTGAGGCCAGGGCAGGAGACCCCGATAGCCCCTCACCAGGGACAGGCCTGCCCACCTCCTCTAAGGCGACGAGGTGCCAGGGCATGCCAGCAGTTTGCAGGACCAGCTTCACTTCAGCCAGGGTCTTTGCTCTGTTCTCTGGGCTCTGGCCACAGGCTGCTCCCTCTGGAAATCACAGGCAGAAAGAGGAGTTACGGCACAGAACAAGAGCCCCAGGTGGCATAGGAAGAGGGCTGACTCCACGCAGGGAGTCCCTTGAGGCTGTGCTATGCCGGCGGTAGTTTCTGTGAAAGCTGCTGGATGCCGACTGTCTTCCTTCAGGGGGGTGGGGGAGTGTGCAGGGGGTTCTCCCCCGGGGCTCACCGCAGCACTACAGATGATGCCTGAGAGCACGTCAGCAGGAGCTAGGGGAGCGGAGCTGGCACCATGGCCTCTGCACACTCCGACTGCCATCATCAGTACTGAACTCACCCTTCTCAGTCCTCCGACCCTGTCATGGTGGCCAGCAGCTGCTCCTGTCCCCCACCCTGACTCTGACCAAAGTCTGAGACTCTGGGAACAGAGGTGCCGTCTGAGGCTAGATACATCCACTGTCTCCTGACAGAAATGTCCCCACCAGTCCTTGGGATGGGAGGCAGCATCAGCCGTTCTCAGTGTCTCACCAGAGAGAAGGTCAGTGGGCCCACCCAGCAGCCAGGACCTGGGAGGAGCGCAGGCCACACGTACCGTCCACATAGATGATCCCTGGCACAAAACGCAGTCTTTTGGCAGAGTCTCGACTCAGGCCCTGGAGGGAGAAATGTCAGGACTCATCCCAGGCCACAAGCCATGGGACACTTTTCTGGATAAGACAACTTTTCATCTGGATTTGACACCTTACTGGAAAAGCTGAGTGCCAGCCAGGCCCCATGGGCAAGGCTCATTTTAAAGGGCATGGGGTCTTTGCTCCCCCTGGTTAAACGTGTACCTATCTGCAGAAACCACCACTCACCAATCAGTCCTCAAAGTCTCAGCAACCCCCCGAGAGAAGAACCTGGGTTTGCCTGGGCCACCGTGCCATCTATCCATGCACCTCTGACCACTCAGAAAGTGTTCTCGAATGTAAGAATGGAAAGTGGAGGCTGACTGGTTAGCTTAGCTTGTTAGAGCACAATGCTGATAAGACCAAGGTCCAGGGTTCCATCCCCATATCAGCCAGCCACCCCCCCCCCCAAGAAGAAAAAAAGGAAAGTGACAGCTCACTAAAGACACCAGGTGCTGCACAAATGGCCAGGTGGGTGAGGTGCTCATCTCACACCACCATCTAGGCAGTTTTAGGGAAATGCAGGGTGAGGACAGAATGCCAGCCACAGAAGCATCACACAGGGTGCCCATCCAAGGACTAGCACCACCCTCCCAGGCAGAGCCCTGGGCCACCGACTTTTCCCCTTTCATCTGTCCCTCCCTACCCCATGCCTACCACGGCCACAGCCTCCTCAGTGGCCCCTCGAGTCTGCACCCCTCAGCAGAGTGTAGAGGGACTGACTGTCCAAGCCCCTCCCCTGTGTGGAGACTCCCAGTGCCCTCAGGAGAAACCCTACCTGCCTCAGACACCCTGAGCAGACCCTGGACATGCCAGGAGAGTGGCCCCACACACCCTCGGCAGTCGCATGGTTTGCAGCTCGAGCTTCCACCCCCTCCCCACCATGTGCTGTTTCCACTTAGACCACTGCTGCCTTTGCTTCAGCCAGCAAACCCTCCTTCCCCATCTCCCTTCCAGTCACATGTGGCCAAGTTGCGACACCGTATTCCAGTAACTACATTTCTGTGTGAGTCGAACAAATGGTAAGAGCTAAACTGCAGCACAACTGGCACTGTAGATGCAGCTTCTGGTTTGTGCACCTGCTGTATACACATCTGAGAATCCTCTAGGTATCCCAGCTAAGGGGAGGGCTACTCTCTCTAGCTCCAACCAAAAGCCCCCCCCATACCCAGTGCTGGCTGAGAAGGGAGGCCTCCCACTCCAAAGCTCGGCCCAGTGGTCTGGGCCTGGAGGGTGATGTAGACGCACCTCAAGGACCTGCCAGACCATGGAGCTGGACGAAGGCCCCCCAGACCACGCCAAGAGCACCTGGGGGAGAGAAATATCACTGAGGGCACTGCATCTCCAACACAAGCATGTCCACCCCCACCTTGTGGACAGCCCCTAACACTGAGTCCACCCTCTAAGCCCAGGGAGGGGCTGATGGGCTGCAGCAAGAACAGGAGAGGTCTGTAGGAGGGGCAGCAGGGGCCACAAGCTGTGGGGCTGGGCTGCTCAGTCAGACCTCCAGGCCCCACAGTCTACCTTCTCGCCTGGAAAGATGAGCCGGTTCTTCCCCAGCATGGCTCTGAACTTATGCACATAAAAGGCCTTGAAACAGTCCCTGCAACACAGATGCTGAGATGGGAGAGCTGCTCCGCACCTGCACAGCTGACTGGCAGCCTGGGTTACATTTTTCCTTCTTTTAGCAATTTCCATCTCTAAAAGCAGCATCTTCACATCAAGGCTCTGCCCAGAGGCCGGCAAAGGAAGCCAGGGTTGAGGGGCTCCCCCAGCTGTGGCTTCCCCAGGGCAAGCACTGGGGCTCACTTGGGTCCCTCTCACAATCTCCACCAAGTGTGAGCTGCACCTACTGCCTGAGGGGGCCAGAGCTGGGCACCACCTGCACCCATAGGTGCTCAAAAAGGGCCCAGCTGTGGAATGGATGGACTTAGGCACGTGAAGTGCAGGACAAGACCACCCCTGACTCCCATAAGAATACGAGTTGATGGGGCCGGCCCGGTGGCGCACTGCTACAGTGCACCGCTTGGGAGCGAGGCGGCGCTCCTGCCAAGGGTTCGGATCCCACATACAGACCGGTTCCCGCTCACTGGCTGAGCGAGGTGCGGGCGCAACACCGAGGGTTGCGATCCCGTTGCCGGACACGAAAAAAGACAAAAAAAAAAAAGAATACGAGTTGATGACGTGCATCCAAGACCCCCACAGGCAGAAGTACCACCTCTTTGGAGTAAAGAGGGGAGGCGCTGAGCAGGCCGCAGTGAGGGCCCCACATCTGGGGCTCCACAGCTGACATCTCTAGTGTGCTGGGCCCAACCCGGCCAGCAGTAGCTGGGAAGCCTACACAAACGCAGAGGCCTGCTCCTTCCAAACCCACAGAATCAGAACTGGGTGGGGACTGGGATTATGCGTCCTTAATAAGCTTTCCAGCTGACTCTCTGGTTCAGTTAGGTTAGAGGTTCTCAGCACTGGCTGCATGTTAGCATCGTGAAGAACAATTAAGTCAGAATTTTCAGGGGCGAGGCCCTGGAATCTGCACGTTACAAGCTCCCTGGCAGGTGGTCAGAGTGAACAGCAGAGCCCAGTACAGAGGAGAGCAGTGCTGCCGCAAGACACCGCCCTACATCTGGCTGCACCGTAAGTGTCTTCTGTCTTTCTGTCAGTCATACCCGGTGTCCACAGCAGTCCCTCCCAACACTGACCGGCTGTCCTCACCTGCAGAAGGCACCTCCCGCTCGGACCAACACGACAGGCAGGCCTGCCTCGCACCTCACACACTTCTGTCCACGGCTTTGGAGATAGGAGAGGGGGAGGAGAGAGCAAAAGCACAGATTACACGCCCCACCCCCAGTGGGCTTCGGCGAGACAGCTTCTCTGTCTCACCCTGAGCTGGGTGGGAGGACGGCACGCGGGTACAACGCACACACCGGGGAGTGAGTTTTGTCCAAACTACCAACTTGGGGAGAGACAAAGGCTCTGGGGGGACGTCTAGCCTGGAAAAGCCGGTGCAGGGGCCCACAGAGGCCGCCTCTCTACCCCTCAGGGGCTGGCACGGGAGGAGGGCAGAACTTGGTGTGTGTGGCCCGGGAGGTTGACGTGAAACCCGCGGGTCGCAGCCACTGGGAGGCCGACTTCCTCCCCGAGCACGGACAGCATGCGAGCGGCCGAGCCGTCCCCGAGGGCTGCAAGAATGAGAAGTGCGAGCCAGCAGAGGGAGCCCCTCCCGCTGGGGTTCGCCGCTGGCTCGACGGCCGCCGTCCGCGCGCGGCGGAGCGAGGTCCGGTCTCCCCGGGAGCTGGCCTGAGAGCAGCGGGGGCGCGAGGGCCTCCGGAGCTCTTACCCGGGCCGCGGTGGCGGCGGTTCCCCCGGCGCCGGCTCCCCGTAGTCCTCGCCCACCTGGCACATGGCTGCGCACGGTCCCGTCGCAGGCCCAGACCGCTACGGGGACGCGCCCTGATAACGTCAGGCAGCGCCGTCGCCCTCCGATGACGTCAGGCAGCGCCGTCGCGGCGGTGACGGGCTGGCCGGCGGGCCGGGCCAGCACAGGGGGCGGCGGCGGCGG
>NW_007726321.1:261150-276580 GCF_000696425.1 Galeopterus variegatus
CGGGGGGACGGGGGCGCCGGGCGGGCCGCGGGCGGCGGGGTCCGGGCCCTGCGCGGCGGTTCCAGCCCTCTGGGCGCGGTCCTCCTGAGCCCAGCGCCCCCGCACCCCGGCTCTCGATCCGACCACCCTGCGCACGGGGGCGACCTGCAGCCCTGCGCGCGCCCGGAGTCCCGGGGGTGCTGCGCCGGCCTCCGACGACCCGGTCCTGTGGAGCCGAAATGGGCAATTGCGAATAAATGACTTGTGGCTGTTGCTGTCAACTCTTCCACCCGCTGTCTGCTTGTTTTGACCACGAGGAAGGGAGTTCCCCAAAGTTAGGAGAGGGGCTTGTTTGGAGTCTGGTGCTGTTTTGTTTTGTTTTGAAGGAGAACTCGGGCCAGGCTGAGCACTGAGTAGCTGGGTCTGCTAGCTCGCAAGGGACCAGACACCAAGTGCCTTGTAGGGTTTCCAGCTGCGCCAGGGCCACCAGAGGGTGTTTCAGGAACAGAAACTTGAGGTTGTGGTCTTCCTCCCAGCGGGCAGGGAGCTGCTACCCTGGTTAGCAGGGACCTGAGATCAGAGTGTCTGCTTCACAACATCTCCGAAGTGCTGAATAATAGCTCTCAGCGAAATTAGCAGGGTGGAGAGGGAGAGAAGGGCTTCCCCACAGATGCAGAGGACTAAGTTGCTGAGGGGGTGGGTTTGGGCGGGGTGCACCCAGGCTGGTAGGAGGCCCTAGGACATTTTGCAAACAAAAGCAGCTGACTTTGGAGGCTGCTGATACAAAGAGGGAACCGGAACTGCTGGGTGGGGTGCGCCTGCCAGTCACCCAGGGAGGCAGAAGGGATAGTGTCAGGATCCAGAGATGCATTCGCTCTCCCTGCCCTGGTGTCAGACAACACAGCCACCTACCCACACAGGGAGATCTGCCAACTTAGCTAGTAAGTGCACTGCTCGCACTCCTCAGTCTCACTCTACTGTGACATTTTGACGGGGCAGCCCTGAACAAGACTTATTTCTTATGAGCACATACTAGTGCATGCTTTGAGGTGTGTTCTGTATCTTCCAGTCCGTTCCTGAGAACGTAAGGCTTGTCTGGGGCCTCGTTTTAGAAAGCCCTTCACAGGATTCAGGTGGCGTCCCTTTGGCTCCAGCACCTTCACCCTGACTGGACCACCGTATTTCCAGTTTCCTGGTCCGCAGATATCGATATTTGCTCTTTCTTTTTTACTTCCCTTTCTTAAAATGTGGTTTTCATAACACAGAATACAGGTACATGGAATGGTAAAAGCCTCTTTTCCTATAAGCCCTCTCCCCCACCCAGTGCTTTTCTGGACAGAATTTGACAGCTCTCCTCCTTGTCTTACTGCTGAACCTGCAAGAGTCTCTCATACAGTCTCTGCCTTTAAAAGATTTTCTCCTGGCTTTCTCTGCTGGCTGTGTTTTCTGGCTGTTCTTTCTTTACCTCTAGCTTTCTCAGTTTCTTGTCGTGTGTCGCTATGGGGTGTGTGCAGATGAGCACAGGATGTTCGTGTTCCCTGAAAAAAGTCTTGCATGTTCCCTGTAAAAAGTTTGCTAATGGTCTGGTTCTTTCCCTCCATGAGCTACATGACCAGGAGCAGTTTCCTTCCCCAGAGTAGGTTTTCTTGTGGTGAGTGTAGCCCGGTGTCAGGGCAGGAGCCCTGCTTCAGCGCTGGACAGAAGAAGGGATGGTAGGGATGGTAGGGAGGGCTTTCGAGCGCAAGCGCCTGGAAGCCCCTCAGTGGAGCTGTGTGGAGGAACTTGTAGGAACTCCCTCAGGGCCCCAGAAGGAGCTGTTGTCTGTCACACCTGGGGGAGAGCCCAGGCAGTGAGCCACATCGCAACCAGAGCTGGTGGGCCAGGACACACATGTCATCACAAGACAGCCTGGAAAACCTTTGTAAGGCACCCTTCGCCAGTCAGGACAACTGCAGGTCTTGCCTGAGGGGACTGGCCTGTCCCATGTGCAGAAGGCCAGGGCAGGAGTGACATCAGTGGTGCCGTGCGGCTTGGCGTCCACGCTCCAGTCCCATGTGCCTGGCAAGAGAGCCAGTGTGATTCCCCCCCCAGCTCCATGAGGCTTTTGCCGCCCCCATACCCACCGCCCCCAGCTGCTTCATTCAGCTGAGAAGCTGCTCAGCACCAGTCCTGGGGCAGACGCAGGCAGGAACTTCTGGTGGGAGTAATGTGCCCCGCTCGCGGCTGCTAGCTCAGCACACTGGGGTGGCGGTCACTGAAAACTAGGCCTCGAACCAGGCCCCACCAAGTGGACACTTCATTCTGCCTCCTGCTCTTCAGGGGCTGGGACATGGAGATAGTCAGGTTTCCCCGCAGGTGGGGCCGGTTTCCTCTTGTGCTCTCCCTGCATCCTGCTGGTTGAGGACAGGGCCTTGCTCGTGTGACCTGGCCTTCTGTTTGGTTTTTAACAGGTTGATTGGGAGAGAACTCACATACCTTATAATTTGCTCACTTAAAGTGTATTGCTCAGTGGTATGTAGTGTGTTCACAGAGTTATGCAGCCATTGCCACAATTTCAGACCGTTCTCATCACCCCACAAAGAGACACAGTCCTCTTTTCCGTCCTGCGGCCCCAGCTTGTCTGCATGCAGTGCCCATCAGTTCTTTGCTCTGTTTCACGGCTGAGCGTCACCCCATGGTGTGTGTGTGTGCCACCCTGTGCTTTTCTGTCCACCTGCTGTGGGCACCTTGCGTACTTTGCACTTCTTGCTGCTGTAGACACCCATGCACCATCGGATCCCCTCTTCAGACCATCTTGCCAGCACCTTCCTCCGGTGATTGGGTCAAGTCAGAGGCCTCCCTGGCTGTTAGGCTAATGAGATCCTGGGGACCAGTGATGGGCTCGGCCCTGGGAGGACTGGCTGGGGCACTAAGGGGTGAGTGTCTCCTTTGCAAACCTGCATGCGGTTCCTGGTGAAACCTCACCCTGCTCGGGTGAGGTAAGTGACAAGCAAGCGACCTTTTTACTCTGCAGGAAAAGGCCTCTTGGGAACTTTTCATCTCCAGACAGGTCTCAGGTCTTAGGATGACTCTTGCCTTCTCTCCTGTGCAAAATTTAACATGAGCAAGACTAGCCAGGTGTTGGCTCCACCCATGTAGGAAGAGAAGGGGCCCTGGGTTGGACAGCAGGAAGGACTTGAGATGCCCCCGTGGCTGGCCTTGCCTGAAGCTCTCGGTCTTCCTCATTGCAAAACAGACCTTTTCTTGAGAAGGAGACGGAAATCTCTTGATGGCACAGAGAACTCTGGCCTATAATTTAGCTGAGTCATCTATAAATTAAGGAACATTCTCACGTCCCCTCTGTCCAATACAGCTCCTTGTCCCCACCCCCTGGCCCAACCTGCAGAGTGCAGCCAGGGAAAAGTAAAGCTGTGCACACCCCGATTTCCTGCAGCCTATGAAGTAGCCATCTTTCTGTCTGGGCCAGCTGCCCATCCTTAAGCTGGCACTGGCCTTGGGACTGGGGGGCTCTGTCTTGGTGTCCAGTGTCCCAGGCACCTCACTGTGGCTGAACTTCCCCCATGGCCCTCCTCATGAAGTTGGATCGAGGCTGTCCTGTGATTGTGTTCCTTTCCTTCTTTTTGCTCTTCGCTGGGAGTTTTTGTGCCCCGTGTTCCTGCTGACTAGTTTTCCTCCCACCTGAGCAAGGTGTGTGCACTTGCAGAGAGAGGCGACTATGAACACCAGCTGGAGGACGTGTGTGAGCGGGCTGGGTGGGGGGCTGGGGCACACACAGGGACCACTGGGGTGTTGTGTCTGGCCATATATTCTCAGGACACAGTTATCTCCAGGGGATGGTGCCAAGAGCTTAGAGCCCACGGGGAGCCTCAGGTGCTCCAAGTGTGTGACTGGGACCTGAGCCAATGTGCTCAGTGGTCATGAGCCTAAGCACAGCCCCTCGTGTCATGAACTGCACTCAGAGGGAGCAGGAGCCCCCTCCTGCCTTCCCTTCAGGATGCTGTCCTGAGGCTGGTGACTCTCACCCAGCCCAGGGTGTGTTGCCACCTGGCTAGCTGCTCCCTGTTCCATCCAACAAGTCCAGAGTTCCCTGGGCTGGGCAGTTTCCTTTTCCACATTGTTGGTGATTTTACTCCCCGAAGCTTAGCACCTGGGGAGCTTCTGGAGGCTGTCCCCTGCCCTCTGATCCTGCAGAGGTATTCCTGGGCTGGGCAGTTTCCTTTTCCACATTGTTGGTGATTTTACTCCCCAAAGCTTAGCACCTGGGGAGCTTCTGGAGGCTGTCCCCTGCCCTCTGATCCTGCAGAGGTATTGTTACCAGCACATGATGAGCCTGGCAAGACAGAGTCCTGGCCACCTGCCCCAGTGAGAGTTCTTTTTGGGATGATGCCACAGGGCCAGCTCACATGTTGGGCAGCCACAGCCACTGCTCTGCCAGCCTCGAGGATACAGCAGGACCTGCTGCTGGGAGCGGACCTGGCCGCCCTTTAGCCAGATGGAGCCTGTCCAGCTGGTGGGCCTTGGGCACAAGAGTGACCCATCCAGAAATGCGGACAGAAGTGGGGCAGCTGCCCTGTAGATCCCATATGTGCTGGAGCATGAGAAGGGGCTGGGCCACTGGCCATCCCTCAGGCCTATGTCCCCTACAGGTTCTGCGGGGAGTGCCTCCAACCCTGCCTGCAGGTGCCATCCCCCCTGTGCCCGCTCTGCCGCCTGCCCTTCGACCCCAAGAAGGTAGACAAGGCCACCCACGTGGAAAAGCAACTCTCATCCTACAAGGCGCCCTGCCGGGGCTGCAACAAGAAGGTACCTGCCCCATGGCCTCCTGGGGTCGGGGGGAGGTTCTTCGAGTGGGGTGGCTTCAGTCCATGAGTTCTGCTTTCCAGCAGGGGGATGGGTGCCTGAGCTGCCTCCCTTTCCTGTCAATTAACGGTCTCTGCTTCTGCATGAGGAAGCCTGCCCAGTCTCCCTCCTCCTGTCATGTCTCACTTCCCTGTCGTGACATCTGAGACCCAGGGGAAGGCCCCGATGGTAAGGCACTGTCAGAGCGCCTGGCCCAGGCACTGGGTCCCATGTGAGTGTGGTTGATACAGGGACCTAGGGCTGAGCTGAAACCCCTGGATGCAGCTCACCACTCATGGTACCTCACATGCTGGCTGCCACACAAGTGGAACTGTGGGGGCAGAGTGAGGACGGCCCTGGGGCTCTGAGGTGCAAGGCAGGGCCACAGGGCTACAGAGACACCGGCGCTACCACACCCAAATCAGCACCCCCAGGCCCTATGGTTTGTGCTGGAGCTCAGCAGCCCCCCATCCTGCCCTCTGGCACCCACCTGCACCCCACACCCCTCACTGCACAGTGGGGAGACCCCTGGTGTTTGTCCCTGTGCTTCAACTGCTACTGGTGGGACAAGTGGGTAGGAATTTACTTTGAACTTGTGTTTTCAGACCTTGCCCCATCTCGGGTTAGGAGCTCTGCCAGTTTAGCGAGTAGAAGCAGCCCCTCGCTGCTCCATCCTGATGGCTAAAGGTCTAGACGTCCAGGATCTGCCTTGAGTCCTGGCGGGCTGAGGCTGGGCTGCCGTGGCCTCCTCCACCCTTGGGTGCCTCCTGGGCTCTTCCCTGGTCAGACTCTATCCCCGAGGCAAAGATCAGTCTGCTCAGTTTTGCATGTGAAGGGGTCTATAACAGAATGCCTGAAACTGAGCAATTTATAAAGAAACAAAATTTACTTACGGTTTTGGAGGCTGGGAAGTCCAAGGCTGTGGGGCACCTCTGGTGAGGGCCTTCTTCCTGGACTCTTTCTTCACAGGACTCTAGAGAGTCTGTGGAGATATGCTGCTTATCCGATGGCAAGAATGGCATGCACAAGCATGTGTTCACGTGTTTCCTTATAAAGCCCCCGTCTACACCCACGATAACTACTCCATGAAGGGGTTAATCCATTCATGAGGGCAGAGCCCTCATGATCCAGTCACCTCCTAAAGCCTCACCTCTCCACACTGCCACCATGGGGATCCTGCTCCCACGCGTGCTTTGCAGAGACAGGCAGCAGGACCCACCCTTCTCTAACGTGGGTCTTGAGAGTGCGGCTGCACCTCCCGCTTGCCCGCCCAGGTGTGCAGGGCTGTCCGTGTCCACGGGGCTGGTGTCCAGAGGGACCCTTGGCAATCACCCCTGGAGGAACTTCTTGGGCGCCTGCCAGTCTTGGGGCCTGGTACCCTGGACACCAGGGTTGCAGCGTGGCCGGGGATGGTGCCCTGTAGTCCCTGAAGCAGCTGTCCCACCCTGCCCCTTGCTGCTTCCCCAGTTCTGTGGAATATTTATCCCCAGCCTCATGGCACTTGCTAAGTGGAAGGACTTTGTGGTGTCCACCCCCAGGGAGGGTCAGCTGTGCCTCTTCCTTCTGCCGGGTCATTCCGTCTCTGCCCCATTCCCTGTCTCCAGGCCAGATTTCTGACCCTGACCAGATCTTCCCATGTGACTCAGGTTTGTTGTGTTGTGTTTTTTACACCTGGTAAAGAGTTCTGTCAAAAGATGTTTGTCTAAAAGGGTTATTTCTGTTGGTTCCCATTAGGAGGTGTGGTTTTTCCCTAATCAACACCATCCCTTTCCCTCCCTGAAGTGCTCTTTCCCGTGGCAGCTCTCTCTGGACAGAGACTCGCAGGCAGCAACTGGTGCTGGCCCATCTGGAGCGGCTGGTGGCTGGGCGCCTGCTCCATGCACCAGAGCCTGAGGCCTGCAGCCACATTGCTGCTGTGTGCAGCTCAGCAGTGGGTCTCTGGGACCCTGAGCCTGTGGTTCCTTCATTTGGCATCTTTTCTCCATCTGGGTCACTCCAAAGCCATGCACATGGGCTGCTGCCTGGGGCCTTTGAACATTTAGGAGTAGGAGGGACTGGCCCTGCTGCAGGTGACAGGACGTGAGCTTGTCCTTCCCTCATCCTGGGTGACTGAGGCCCTGCCTGCCTCCTCTTAAGGTGACACTGGCCAAGATGAGGGTGCACGCCTCTTCCTGTCTGAAGGTCCAGGAGCAGATGGCCCACTGTCCCAAGTTCATCCCCGTGGTGCCCACGTCCCAGCCCATCCCCAGGTAGGCAGCCCGGCTGCGGCGCAGGGGGCAGAGGCCTTGGTCCGCCTCATTTCCTCCTCATTCTGGGAGTGGGCAGAGTGCCGCCCTGTCTCTAAGGAGGTTGGGGAGCTGCCCAGGGGGCTGGGCCCACTCTGGGGATATCCTGGCCATCCTGCTGAAAGGCATGCCACCCAGGGACAGGGATGCCTCAAGTGTCAGGAGCCAAGATGAGGGCTCAGGCCAGACCCAGGCGCCACCTCCTAGCAGGTGGGATGGGCTGAGCCAGCTCCGCCCAGGACAGGTGGCAACACAGCCCCTCCCTCTGGCTTGCCACAGCCTGCTTGCCCAGCTGTGTTGGGTGAAGGAGCAGATGGGGTTACTTAGGAGGCAAGTGGCACTCCCCCAGCAGTCAAACCAGAGTGTGCAGGGCTGGGAGGGGAAGGTGCCCTGCCAGGTCTCCTTCCTGCCTGCCCAGAGTCCACAGAGGGCTGGGAAGGCTGGGGCCATGGCTGTGTGAGTGAGGCAAGGTGGGCAGTGCCCCTTGGGCCCCAGAGCGGCCACTCACTCTCCCCACTACCCACCGCCGCCAGCAACATCCCCAACAGGTCCACCTTCGCCTGCCCTTACTGCGGCGCCCGCAACCTGGACCAGCCGGAGCTGGTGAAGCACTGCGTGGAGAGCCACCGTGGTGACCCCAACCGTGTGGTGAGCGCTGCGCATGGGCCCACCTTCACCCCACTTTGGGGGGCCATGGGGGGCAGCATGCCCAGCCTGAGAGCCTGCTCCCTGCAAGTCCAGGGGTACTCGAGTCACAAGGGGCCTCCCGGGACCCTCAGGATGGTGACTCAGTGCCTCAAGAGCACCTGGTGAGAGCCGGTGAGTGTCAGCATGTCGGGGTGAATAACACCCATGACACAGGAGGCACGTCTCAGGCAGTTGAGGCCTGAGCTCCATGTGCCTTAGGGTCCCAGGCTGGGGTCCATGGGCAAGGACCCCAGTCCCGCTGTGCTGAGCTGCCCCACAGTGTGGCTTGACCCCAGTGCCTTGTGTTCCAGGTGTGCCCCATCTGCTCGGCGATGCCCTGGGGCGACCCCAGCTACAAGAGCGCCAACTTCCTGCAGCACCTGCTGCACCGGCACAAATTCTCCTATGACACCTTTGTGGTGGGTGTCTTGCCTCCCTATCCTCCTCATCTGTGTCTGCTCGTGTCCTCAACCAGCCCTAGGGTCCTAAGGTTCAGGGAAAGGTGGGAACCCAGAAGCTCACTTTAGCCCCTGGGAAGCCGCCTTCAGGGGGTGCTGATGGTGGCCAAGTCTGAGTAGCCACTGGAGGGAGCCCGGGAGCCCAGGCCCCTTTGCTGTGCTGGTCCCTCGCCCACCCACCCCCAGAGCATCTGTGAGGAGGCGCCTCTGCCCTCGGTGGCCTCAGGGACAGAGAGGCCCTTCAGGGCTTCCTTCCAGGTGGTTTCTGGAGAAGAGCCAGGGGACCGTCATCACCTGTGACACCCTTCGGCTCTGCGTCCCCAACCTGCAGTGGGTGAGGGAGTGTACTCAGCCCCAGGCTGACCCTGGCCCAGACCCTTGCCGCTGGTGTGGCCTCTCCCTGCCCAGCCCTGTCTGTTGCTGTCCCTGCCGCCTCCAGCCCCTGGCCGCCCAGGGCTGTTTGTGGGACTGCTCATGCCAGGGTCCTTGTTGCTGGGGCATGGAGCTCTCTGGCTTACCTCCTCATCTCAGAAACCCCAGTTCTTACAGTCGGAGGTGAGAAGACAGCCGTCCCACACCTACTTGGCACATGGGTGCCGGGCACATGGTCACTGGCCACAGGTGTCTGCAGACTGCTGGGCCACGCATGGCAGAGGCTCTGGCCTGCGCTTGAGGACCTAGCCTAAGACAAGAACTTGGGGAAAGCCCCATTACAGTCACGACATGGACAGTGCTTTAACCTCCCCACAGAGATGGTGCAGGTCCCTGTCCTAGGCCCTGACCTGGGTTGTGCTGGGAAATGGAGACTGGAAGTGATAAGTGGATCTGTTTGTGGTGACAGGGTAGAGGAGGTGTCCCGGTGCTGGGGGCCAGGGCTCATCTGGGCTCTCACGTCCCCGGCCCATCTCCACTTCCTGTCTTCCAGGACTACAGCATCGATGAGGAAGCTGCCTTCCAGGCCGCCCTGGCCCTGTCTCTCTCTGAGAACTGAAGGAGGCCGCCCAGCTGCCAGCCTGAGCCTCGGAGGATGCACCGTGCACCAGCCGTGTACCAGGCAAGCCTCACCGCACCAGGTGGAGTCTCCACTCGTGCACGAGGAGAGCCACTGCTGGCTGTCCCTCTGCCGTCAGGGCAGGGCCACCTGTGGTCCTGGGTCATTTGGTGCTTCAGGCTGATCAGGGGGCTGAGCAGGCGGCCTCACGGGGCAGGTGCTGGCCCATGGGGACTTAGAGCCGTCAGCCATCTCCTCAAAGCCATGATGTCCTCCTCATGTGGAGAAGGGACAGTCGGTGCCCCACGCTGCGCCCCGCAGGCCCTGTTGTCGCAATGAGAGCTGGGGAGAGGAGCCCAGGCCGCCACCCAGCGCCGCCCCCACCCACACCTGGCAGCGCTTCCACCTTGCGCATTTGGTACTGGCTTTTGTGATACTTAGGAATCCTGGCATTTTCTATATTATCCAGTGTGACGATCTTTTCACGTTTTTTAGAGCAAAGACAATGCAGCTACTCTTCATACTGCAGTATCTGTGTTTGACTAGGAACAATAGTATTTTTATGAAACATTTACAGAATTATATTTTTTAAAAAAACAATCAAAAACAAGCAGTGTGGGACCAATGCAAGGAGGGAGGGAGATGGGTGGCGGCCAGAACAGTCAAGCCAAGGTCCCCACCGCTGTCAGCTCTCGTGGTTTGTTGGTTTCTCTTTGATGCTATCCAGGAAGAAATCCCAGCAGCCTGGCCACGTGCTGTGGCTGCTTCCGCAGACGCAGGGTGGCCCTCCTCCCACCAGGGTACTGGCCTCGGCCCACTGTCACCTCCCAGAGCTGACCATGTCCTGCCTCGGGCAGGAGCGCCCCCCAGTGGTAGCAGAGCTGGGGTCTGGGCAGGGGCCTACTTGGCGGTGGGTTGGGCCAGAAAGCACCTGTCAAAACTCTTCTGTTCATGGCATAAATTATTGCTGTCTTTTAAAAAAGTTTAAATAAAATGTTTCAGAGCATCTATGGCAGCCTTGGCGGTGGGTTTTATTCTGCAGATATTCACAGCGGAGGGTTCTGGGGAGTCCCTGGGCCCTTTCTCTACGTCCTAGGTCCTCAGGTGTGTTTCTTCGTCAGGGCCTTACGCCAGGCGTGCAGCCTGCTGGGGCCCTGGTGTGTGCCCTTAGCCAGAGCCTCACACCTCTGGAGAGCACATGGGCCTTTCAGATGCTGGCACCGGACCCTTCTCCTTCTGAAATGTCCACACGTGCAGGGCGTCCTTGCTTTTTGCTGGCCTGGGGCTTGGACTCCTGGGTTGGTTTCTGGACATCCTGGGTGTTAGACTGGCTGCTTGTGGCTCTCCAAGGGGCCACCATCAGAACCTCAGAGTCCCTGTTCTCCAGATCACCAAGGGCCAGTCATCGTGGAGGGCTTCCATTGCGGCCTTGCCCCTCCCTTGCGCTGGAGCAGGTCGCTTCCAGAGGCAGGTCTCTGTTCTGGGTGACTCATTCTAAGGGAAGGTGGGCGTCTGGAGCTTTAGAGCCATAGCATGGGCCAGACGAGCAGAAGCTCCACCAGCTGTAACTTGAGGGGAGACTGGTTACGGGGCCACTCTTGGACTCCGCCAACAGCGGTGCCTGTGTTTGGGGCACAGTGGACAATGCCAGGTCCTGGGGAGCAGCAGAGCCTGCCCTCCCCCATGGCCTCCCTGGAGGCCAATGACACAGCACCTCCCAGGGAGCTGACCCACCCTGATCTGTCCATGTGGGCCCATGTCCCATGCCCAACTAGGCCGAGAGCCCCCAGAGCAGGGCGGGACCTGGCCGCGTGTGTCCACCATCTAGGCAGCCATCCATTGCCACCTTTCAGGCCTGCCCCCACCTGCCTATGGTGAGGCAGGGGGCCATCACAGGGCATGACCGCGATGCCCGCAAGGCCTGGGGCAGCTTTGGGGCCCTGTCTCGGCAGGTCCTGGCCTCCACAGCTCCCCTCCACCTGCCGCCCACCCTTGGGGAAATGACACCTGAGCTTCTCTGCGTCACTTGCGGAGGCTGCAGCACCTGCCGAGTCACTGGGAGGCTCCTCAGCACCGTGGGCCCAGGAGCCCGCCACACCCCAGGAGAAGGGGGAGTGGGCAGGTTGCCAAGCTGCAGGTCAGTGGGGCTGTGCAGCACGGACGTGCCCAGGGCTCCACGCTGCCTCCCATGCTTCCTGGTCCATATCTGGGCTCCAGTCAGATACCCCCCGACTCTGCATTGTCCTCAGCTCTGAGGAGTCCTCTCCCAGGACCTCTACCCTGGGACTATACTGCAGCTGGCAAGGCACCCATGGGGGCTCGGGACTGGGCCAGGTGTCAGGGACACTGGACCTGGGGTAGAGCTAGAGAAGGAAAAACAGTCCCCTGAGTGGGGCCCCCTCATGCTTGTGCTGTTGACGGGAGCAGATTTTTAAGGGACTTTGGCTTCTGACAGGGTCAAGGCAGGAGAGGACCCTTTTGCATGTGTATGTCTCCGTGGCTGGGTCACTGTCCTTAGGGATGATATGGCTGGTGCTGCCCGGGATGAACCATGACCACACACCTGTTCCGTGAAGCAGCCCCCCGAGCTGAAGAGGGAAAACAGGGCATCTGGAGGAGGAGGAGCCGACCTGGGTTTCACAGTGGCCGGCAGCGGAAGCAACTCGGCCAGCTCCCAAACCCCTTCTGCCCTTCTCCAAGCATTTGACCCAGGATAATGTTGTGGACTCCCGCCCCCTCCCCATCTGGGGCCCTAGGCCCCTGCTGCCCCTGATCTGGGGCTGTCTGAGGAAGCCCCCAGCTGCCGCCCTTCAAGGGCCCGGGAATAGATGGATGGCCTATCTTACTCCCCAGGATGCCTGCCAGGTCCCCTGCCCCCTCCCCTAGCTCATATCTGGAGGCCACAGGGGTGGTCACTCCTCCAGGCCCCTCAGCAAGACAACTGGGGAGCCAAGAGCCACAAGACAGCGTCCCATCGAAGTCACCGCCCTGGTCTCGTTCCTTCCTCTGCAGGTCCAAGCAGCTCTTGCATGATTCAGTGTCCAGGAGAATCTCCCCAGGGAGGATGTCAGAGTGACCCCCAGCAGACCCTGCCACGGCAGGCGAGGAAGGCACACCAAGCAGGTGGCCAACAGCCCTCTTTTTACTCTTTAATGAAACCCCAGGTGGAGCCAAATGTCTGAAATCCATAATACTAGTGGGGTTGTCCCAAGGAGAATGGGGAGGCCAGGCCCTTCACCTCTGTGGCCGCATTTGCCTCCTCTGGGTGTTGCTCACATGGCTAGAAATAAGCCACAGTCCCTTAAGCCGAAGAGTCAAGGGAGGGGGCTCCCCAAGCCACACACAAATCACAGCAGCAGGAGCCAAGATGGCACCAGTTCCTAGCAGGTTTCCCACTACATGGGCTGGGTGTGGAGCCTGCATGGCTCAGACACAGACCCACCCCCTCTAGGCAGTGAGTCCCAGGAGCTTGGGTCTCCCTCCCACCCTGAGTCTGCGAGGATCAAGGATCGGACAGAACAGCACAGACCCACCTGGGCCTTGTCCTCCAGGAGCCTGGGCTCCTGTGCCCTGAGGGGTCCAGAGGCAGTCAGGGGCCCAACTCGTGGCAACATGCCTTCAGTTACTCAACAGCGTGGGAAGCAAGCACCTCACTTCCTAGAAAGCACCTCCAGGTCACCGGACTCCTGAGTCAGGGGGCAGCAGGACGAGGCCCGACGAGGCAGGATGAGGCAGGACGCCAAGAGCATGAAGGGCCCCTGGCCCCAGGCCAAGCTCCCAAGAAACTGCCTGTAATGCTCAGCCCAGGTATCAGGAGCCGTGACCGGAGGTCTGGGCACTCCTTAACAGCAGCAGAGCAGACACGGCCGAGTCTCTGCTGGAACTACAGGTGTGCACAGGGGCCTGCCCTAAAATCACTAACAAACAGGTCTTCCAGCTGCACCTCGTCCATCCAGGTGGGCCTGGCACACCTGGCCACAGCAGCCTCATCCTGTGTAATGGCTGAGGCACACTGGGTGATGCTCAGCTTTCGTCTGGAGCACGGCCACCTCATCTTAGGCTCACAAGGCCCTGGGGACATAGGCAGGAGTCCCTGCTCCTGTGTCATGGATGAAGAAAGAAATTCGGAGAAACTGCCTTAAATCCCCTAATGGGATTGAGGGCTGAACAGGGCCAGCACTCGCCGTGTGGGCCCAGCCCTCACTCTTCCCACTCGGCAGCACACCTGAAAACCCCAGGGGCATCTGTGGGGGACCCAGAACGCCTCTGCCCAGAAGTGGGAGGTCAGCCTCTGCTGGGGGAGAAACACCTGGGTAGAGCCCACCCCCAGTCAAGAGACCACTGTGGCACCTCCTTCTGTAACTCTAAGATACCAGGCTTTATCCTCTCTGTCCCCTCCTAAACACACTCTTGGGGAAAGAGGCTTAAAGTCATTCACAACCAGGTGTCAAAGACTGAGAAGGTCCAAAGGCACTTTAACAAAGAGCCTAAGGAAGGCATCGTGAACAGCAGACTGTGAAAGAGCCTAGGACAGACTCTGCAGGGCCAGAGGACAGACTCCCAGTCGCATCCCGCTCCGAGACCTGAGAAGCTGGGCTGGTCATCTCTCTATTGAGCCATTGCCAGGCTCTGGGGGGATGGCACCTGGAAGAGCAGCTTGTCACTGATAGAAAGCGGTCTTCAACCACAAGGGCAGGTATTGGTGGTCTCATAATTCTAACTAGGGCTGTTCTCCTACTGCCTCTGTGGTCTGACCTGCAGCAATTCTGGAGGGCGCTGGAGCCACTGCCTAGGGCCAGAGCTGCTGAGGCCCCCTGTGAGTCTGGCCTACTGCCCTGACCCGGCCCAGGCACAAGAGCATCCTGCTGAATGTGGGCACCAGCGTGAGGCCAGCAGACAAGGTGCTTTGGACCCATCGGACCCGCTGCCGGCTCCTTTGGGATGTGCCTTGAAGGGACTCCAGGTCCTCCTGTACATCTGTGGTCAGCCTGCCCCAATCCTGGCCTCACATTAATAGGAGCCTGGGCACCAGGGTGGCTCATGCCTGGTCCTGGGCCTGTTCTGGCTGGCAGGGCTCAGGGTCCCTTGAGCAAAGCTGTGCGGAGGTTTGAGCCACTGAGACATGCCTCCCTCCTGCCGGCCGCGGAGGAAAGGCTGTGCTTGGTTGGTCTTTGTCCCCCTTGTGGCTGGACGAGATAAGCACAACGTGCTGAGGGACACCGAGAGAGAGACGGAGAGAACATTCCCAGTGGAGACGTTCTGCCCTGTGACAGAGTGCCACACGGCCCTTGGGCTCATCAGGATGGTGCTGTGGGCCCACCCTATGGACTCCTGTCTTGACCTCGGACTCCCCCACTGATGTATGACCTCCCTGTCACACAGGAACAGCACCTGTGACTTTGCACAAGCACATGCACCCATGCACACAGTGCCTCGCTGCTGGGACCCCTGCTCGGTTCTCATCTCTCCTGCCCAGCCCCAAGGACCCCCTCCTCAACATCCAGCATCACTTTCTCTGCCACGTCCACCCTTGCATGTCTCACTGTCTGATACACCATGTGTGACACCGCCTTTCAGGACCCCTATGCCTCTCAGGACCCCTGTGTCACACAGAGTGTGTCCACAGTTTAAGGACCACTATTGCCTCAAACATTCAGGTCTCAAAATGGTGTGAGCAGCTTATGGTAGTAACTGCCCTTCACTGAGGGTGACCAAGCACTATTACTCCACTCATTGTAGAACGTACCCCAAAAGTACAAAAATATACACATAAAAGGGATAAAAATATCAACATAAATGAAACTGTTACAATTTCTTACTGATCCCGTAATCTGACCTACGGCTTGGGGTTTGCACCCTACTAGAAACCCACTCTTTGTCTACCTGATGGAGGCAGACCAGAGGGGCCCGGCTGCCTGGCCACAGCCAGCTGTCCTCCCCGAGGTCCTAGACGCCGAAGGGAGAAAGCCAGGACCTCAGTCGCCTGCAGATCCTGCTCTGGGTCAGAGAGGGGCCATTCTAGGAGGATGGTGGGAAGCACGTTTCCTACTGCAGGGGCAGCAGGGGCAGGTTTAACCCCCAGAGCAAAGCATACAGTATTGAAGACAGAAGGACACAGAGCAGACGGGGAGAGCTGCTCTCCCTCCCTGGCGCCTCACGTGTGGGGACAGTGCAGGCGCTGAGGCTTTCCT
>NW_007726321.1:277130-278600 GCF_000696425.1 Galeopterus variegatus
CTGATCCCGTAATCTGACCTACGGCTTGGGGTTTGCACCCTACTAGAAACCCACTCTTTGTATACCTGATGGAGGCAGACCAGAGGGGCCCGGCTGCCTGGCCACAGCCAGCTGTCCTCCCCGAGGTCCCAGATGCCGAAGGGAGAAAGCCAGGACCTCAGTCGCCTGCAGATCCTGCTCTGGGTCAGAGAGGGGCCATTCTAGGAGGATGGTGGGAAGCACGTTTCCTACTGCAGGGGCAGCAGGGGCAGGTTTAACCCCCAGAGCAAAGCATACAGTATTGAAGACAGAAGGACACAGAGCAGACGGGGAGAGCTGCTCTCCCTCCCTGGCGCCTCACGTGTGGGGACAGTGCAGGCGCTGAGGCTTTCCTGTGGGTCTTATGCGGGTCTAGACTGGACACCACCTGTGACTCACAGCTGAAAAGTGAGTCTGTGCAGCCAAAGGAGGGCAACTCTGAGAAGTTGATAGAGACCTCAAACTCCCCTTTGGGATGATTTGCTGTGGACACTCTAGGAAAGAATACACTAACTGTACCACGGGGTGCTCCCAGGACCCAAGACTCCCTGGGGCAGGCCCAGGGTGAGATGAGCAGTTCTCCACAGGAGTGCTAGGTGACCCTAAACAGCATGAGTGTCTAGCTGGGGATCAGGAGATAAACTGCTGGGGCTTGGCTACTGGCCATGCGGTGGGTGGGTGGGTGTGGGATGGGTACTGTGTGTGGAGTGTTGGCTCAGGTATCTGCCTGTGTTATCAGTGTCTGGGAGGGGAAGAGAGAAGGAAGGGAGGTTATAAATAGAAACCTTGTGAGGCCAAGGAACAGGTGAGTAAGCAGAAGGCAGGCACATGTCCTCTGAATCCACACTCACGGCAGCATGGTGCCGGGCTGTGGCCACAGGGGACACGGCACCTCCTCCATCCACGCACCCACTCGCCCTTCCACACTTGCAGACAGGCACACACACGCCATGTCTAACAGGCTGGAAGCGTGGGTCAGGTCCCAATTCCACTGCTTCCTAACCTCTCAGAGCCTTGGTTTTCTCATCTGCAAAACGGGGATGATACTATCCCAGCTACTCACACCCTGCAACTGTGGGAACATAAGACACTGGCGCGACAATGCCCTCCCACCCCGCTGTCTTCCCATCCGTCTTCTACAACCTCACCACCATTTCTACTCCCAGTCCACAGGTGGCAAAGAGCACCAGGCCACCAGGTAAAAAGCACTACCGGGGAGGCAGGCCTGCTGCACAGCCACATCATGCCCAGTGCCCACCCACCTAGAGACTGCCCCATCTGACCCCCAAAGCCATGAAACACCCACACTGAAAGAGAACTGGAGAGCCAGGCATGACTGCAGCCACCTTTCTGCAGCCCAAAGGAGGGAAGCGGCCTGCCCAGGTCACAGAGGCAGGTGTTACAGAGCCCACACTTCCACCCTCTTCCGTTCAACTTCCCACAACAGCATGT
>NW_007726321.1:279341-290287 GCF_000696425.1 Galeopterus variegatus
CTACGGGCAGCTGGAGACACAGAGAGGTAGGGGCTGCCCACCACCCCCAGCCCCCGCCCAGGACTCGGCCCTGCGGAGTGGGCGGGAGGGGGGAGACCCCTGGGCGTGGGGGGACACCTGTCCAGGTCGGGGAGAAGGAGCCAGCTCACCAGCACAGCTGGGGCCGAGGTGTCCTTTCTGGCCAAGACCCGGAGCTGGACGGAGGTAGGTGGCCCACAGTACCTTCTCCACCTCAGGGGACTGAGCCCCAGCTTGGGCAGAGCGGGCGGGATTCTCTCCCCACATGGAGAAGTTTTCTAGGCCCCCAAGTGTCCCTGGGGCTCCTCACCTAGGGGCCCGTTGCCCATCCCTACCACTACAGCCTCTGCTAGAGAGACCCCAGAGTCATCTTCCTGGTGCACGGAGTTTGGGAGGGTCCCAGGGATGGTTGGGACAGAGAGGGAGGGTAACCTGGGGCTGCTGGCCAAAGGCTCCCCCAGAGCATCCTGGTTGGAGATGGTGAGCACAAGGGACAACAGGAAGAGTGACCCATGGGTTCTCTCTGGTGCAAAGGCCCTGCTCCTTCTGCATCAAGCTGAGCCTGAAGCCTCCTCCCCTCTGTGGCCTTTCTCCCTCGGACCTCCCCTCACCCCAGTGAAGGCTTGCCCTTGGTAGGCTGGGCTAAGGGGCTGCATCCTTCACGTGCTAGCTAGTATGGGGAGGCGGACATCCAGTAACCAGGGCTGTCCACTCATTCCTGCTCCCTGGTAGGCATGGGGCCATGAGGTCTGTGGCACTCAGGGAAGAGGACCCTACCCCTCAGAGGAGGGCACTGGAGGTCAGAGGAGTCCCCACCTTCTTGGGACGAAGACCCACTGGGGGACTGCTGGGACGGTGGGAGGAGAGGGGAAAGAAGGGCACTGTGAAGACCAGAGCCCCCAGCCAGCACCCTCAACTGCCTTCAGAGAGCTTTGGCCCTGCTCACAACCTGGGGTCGGTGGGAGTGCCACCTGGTTCAATGCCCCGGCCCAGGAGGTCATCAGGGGAGCTGTATAGGATGTGCTTTTCAAATGGGCATTTTGAAATCAATTTAATGAGTCACCACCGGCAATTCCGTAAAATAAAATAGAACCGGGCCAGCCTGGGAGCTGTATAGGATGTGCTTTTCAAATGGGCATTTTGAAATCAATTTAATGAGTCACCACCAGCAATTCCGTAAAATAAAATAGAACCGGGCCAGCCTGTGGCTCACTTGGGAGAGTGCGGTGCTGATAACACCAAGGCCCCAGGTTCGGATCCCATATAGGGATGGCCGGTTTGCTCACTGGGTAAGCGTGGTGCTGACAACACCAAGTCAAGGGTTAAGATCCCCTTACCAGTCATCTTTTTTTAAAAAAAATAAAAATAGAAATAAAACAAAAAAAGAACTGAAACTCTTGGAGTGTACTGCTCACAGTAAGGGAAACTTGTTTCAGTTGTATTTATGTAGACATAGATACGATGGAAAATTGAATTTGCATGGGTCATTTTAAAATTTAAAAATCAGTGTGGGGTCCAGCCATATGGTGCACCCCCTTACCATCTGAATGTGCAGATCTGGGTGCTGTGCGAGGCCGAGGGGCGACTGTTGGAGAGCAGCCTCTCTGCCCTGCACCTTCTTGCCGTGTCCCTAGCTGCCTGACTTGCCGAGGACCAGATGGCCCTGGTGACTCTCTTTCTGCAGGATGTTACCACAGGATAGACTTGAGGTGCTGGGGTTAGGTCCCCCTCTTATTTTAAATAAGTGCCTCTTTAGGGCCCCCAGGGAACCCCTGAAGCCAGAATGGTACTTAAAAGCCTCTTTCCCTAGGAATCTGGGCTGCAAAATTAATTTGAAAAGCAAGCAAAACCCAGCGGATACCGGGAAAGCATTTAAAAATGCTACTAGTTAGTAGCACCCAGTCATGCTTCTCTGCCCCTGCCCTGACTCTAGGGCTGGGCACTGGTGCCCACAGGCAGGATTTTGGCTCTGTGGTGGTGCCTGGGCCAGGGAGGTGATCAAGGTCCAGAGATAAAGACTTAAGAAAAGGTGACTTTCTCCTGTAGAGCAGCTCCTGGTAAAGCTTCCATGCAGGGGATGATGGGGGGACCCCGGTGCCATCTCTCCAGAACTCCCTTGGACTTTGTCTCCTAGGCTGTCACTGCCCCCCTACCCCCCTCTGGGAGAAAAGAAACCTGATGTGCTGATTTCATAATTAGGAAAATTAGGTAAAGTAAGGTCAGGCGAGAGTGGAGGGATGGGAACCTTCCTTGACTTCTGCACCCTCCGCAACACTTGTTCCTGTCCGTTCTGTTTCTGTTCTGTTTATTCTAGCCATACCGATGGGTGTGAGGTGGTATCTCATTGTGGCTCTTATTTGCATTTCCCTGATGGCTGATGACCATGAGCATCTTTTCATGTGCTTCTTGGCCATTTGTACCTCTTCTTTGGAGAAGTATCTGTTCAAATCCCTTACCCGTGTTTTAGTTGTGGTATTTGTCTTTTTATTGTTACAAACATTTTTTATGTATTCTAGATACTAGTTCCTGATCAGATAGCTGATTTGCAAATATTTTCTCCCATTCTGTGGGTTGTCTTTCTCTACCCAAAACCTTGGCATGGAGATAGAAATGGGGCCAGAGATTTATTTCAATACTTATGGAATAAGAAATGGGTTGAGGGCTGTTTGGAGACTTGGGCCTTAGGGGAATCCAGAATTTAACTCTGACCTGCAGATGCACCTGTTTATTTGGGGTATTGCCATTATGTCGGTCAAACACGTGGCGTGCTAGCCCACAAACGCAAGCCAAGCCCAGGAGTGAGTCTGATGCTGCCTAGGAAGGCCATGGCCAGAGAAGCCCAGACACACAGCCGGCTGAGTATGTTAACAGAGCAGCAAATGTGAGGCACCCAGTGGCCAGGGAGGCTTCTGGGCACACACATCATTAGGCGCAAAAGGAGACGCCAGGGAGGGGGACTGTGAGGGGGAGGAGGCTGACTAGCTGTGGCGGGCAGGGCAGCGTTCCATGCAGCGCCTTGCTGCCCAGTGTGTGACTTCGCGCTGCGTGGAAGGCTGGAGGGCACTGGTCCTGGCCGGCACCCACATTCTGGAGGTGGGATGTGGCTCATCAGAGAGGCCGGCCCAGCCCTGGGCGGAGGGAGAGTTCCTTTGCCCTGTGAGGGCTGTTTTACATTACTGGACACGAGGGGTCCCAGGAGGTGTTTCCGTCTCTGTGTTTTTACAGAGGAGCGAGCTTCACGCTCTAGACTCTGGTCGTTCTGGATTGCCGTGTCACTGTATGGCCTCACCTCCTGTGCGGCAGCACCGTCCCTCTTGCAGGACGGTCTGAATGCTGGTGCCCGGCAGCATTTGCCCTAAAGATGGCTGTGATAGATCTGTGAATGGAAGTTTGAAAACACAAAGCGTCGGGGACCAGTCTTCACCTCGTATTCTCTCTTGCCTCCGCCCTTCTAGAAATCAATGGTGCCTGCTCTGCCTGTGGGGGGCTGGTGGTGCCCCTCCTCCCCCCAGACAAGGCGGCCCCTTCCATGCCTGGTGACCCTCCCCTGTCCTGGGACTGCACCTCCGCCATCTCCTGCCTCTCCCTGCCCCTCCTGCCGCGGCATGAGGAAGCTGTGAGGGCCTCTGGGCCAGAACCCCTGGAAATCAGCCGGGTGGATCCTCAGGCCAGCCGGGCCCCCAGCATACCCCTCAAAGACCGCCTGAACCACCTGAACCTGCCCCCAGTGCTGGTGCTGCCCACGCGGTGGCCCCCAATCCTGGGCCCAGATGGGAACAGGACTCCAGACAAACTGCCCGGGGCTGAAGGCACAGCCCGAGCCCCTGGTGGCTTTGTGTGCTTCCGCTGCCACAAGCCCTACCACACGCTGGCTGGGCTGGCCAGGCACCGGCAGCTCCACTGCTACCTGCAGGCAGGGCGCGTCTTCACCTGCAAGTACTGCGGCAAGGAGTACGCCAGCCTGGGCGCCCTCAAAATGCACATCCGCACCCACACGCTGCCTTGCATCTGCAAGATCTGTGGCAAGGCCTTCTCCAGGCCCTGGCTGCTCCAGGGCCACATCCGGACCCACACAGGTAGGACAGGATTAGGGGTCCTCCAGAAGGATCTGGGTTGGGGGTGGGTGAGCCTTGGGGGTTAGGAAAGAGAGGAAGGGTTGATCTTACAAACGGTAGGAGGGGCATTCACAGCCAGCTCCTGCTTCCCCAGCATGTTCATTTCCTGAGGTCACCAGCTCAAAGTCCCACAAACTGGGGGATTCAAACAACAGAAATCTATTCTCTGAGTCACGGAGGCTAGAAGTCTGAAACCAAGGTGTCTGCAGGGCTGCGCTCTCTGAAGGCTCTAAGCAAGGATCCTTTCTGCCTCTCCCAGCTCCTGGTGGCTGCCCCAATCCTTGGCTTGTGGCCACATCGTCCCAATCTCTGCCTCTGTCTTCACATGGCCTCTCCCATGTGTGCCTGTGTCCAAATTTTCCCTTTGTTATAAGGACACCAATATAAGTCTTATTGGATTAGGGTCCACCCTGATGGCTTCATCTTAACTTAATATTTGCAAAGACCCTATTTCCAGAGGAGTTCATAGTCACGGGTATGGGGGTTAGGATGTGGACATATCTCTTGGGAGAAGACGATTCAACCCACAAGACTGGACAAAGCAAAGGACTCGCAGGACCTCCTCAGGTCCATCTGCCCACAGTCCACGGCCTCCAGAATCCTGCAGCAGTGGGGTGGGCAGGTGGAAAAGGTCGGCCTGGGTGGGAGGGCCACAGCAGGTCATGGCCTGGCTGAGGGCAGAGGCTGTGGATTTGGGAAGGGGGTAGCCAACCCGCCCACCTGAGAGAGGAAGGCAGACCAGACACAAGAAGGAGAAAAGAGCAGCTGTGGATTGGATGAGAAGGATGAGGAAACAGAGGAAGGAGAGCTGAGTAAGCCAGGAGTTTTAGCCTCTTCATTCTGCAGATTAAAAAGAAAGCCCATAAGGGTGGAAATGACCTGCTCTGCCCAGGACCAGCCGGGCCTTCAGCCTAGCTCTTTCTTGTCAGCCACAGCGTGCAGAGTATACGCAGAAAGGAGAGACAGAGCTCCGGGGTGAGCTTTGATCTCTCGCAGGCCCACAGTTGCAACGTGCTTTTTGTAACTGGAGGCTCCCTGACCCCTAAGCCATGGCTCTGAGTCACACCTGGGTTGAGGCCAGAAAGAAGGCGCTTTGGAGAAGCCATTTTCCAGTCCCATAGGAAATCCTATCTGGTTTTCCTAGACCTTTTGCTGAGGATGCCCTCCGAGCACCCCCTTTCCTGCACCTAAGGGCCCTGGATCCACAAACCCAGGTGTAAGCTTGTCAGGGGCTTGGTGCTCTTGGCCAGGGAGTAAGGAATGTGGGGAGGCCCTGCAGGAAGTTGGCCTGCTGGGAGGGTGCCTGGTGTCCAGCCAGCAGGGACACGGGTGCCCTGGGCCCCTTGGGGCCGCAGGCTGGTGTCTCTCAGGACTCCATGGGGCTGCAGGACTGGACAGATGATTTCCAGTGGCCCTTCTCTTTATACTTGTTACAGTCATCCAGGGGGCCACGGTCCCAACAGAAGGACTTTGTCCAAAAACCTGCTTGCTCTGGCTGGAGGTGGTTCCTAATGTGGCCTCCTTGAGGAGCACAGCCCCTCCTTCCAGCTCTGCCCTCATGCTGGACGCTGCTGGAGCCCGGCTGGTTCCCACCTCTCGCCGTCAGTGGCCAGGAACAGCTGCAGAGGCTCTCAGCTCCTCTAGCGTCCAGATCAGAGTGGCCAAGGCCTCAGGAGGCTTTAGCAGGAATGGTGAAGGACCCAGCAACTATAGCTGCCTTTGCCCCTAGGAAGGGCTTGGGATGGTGTAGTCTGCGTGACATCCGCCCTGTCCCCAGGCAGCTCCAACCTTGAAAGCTTAGTTGTGAGTGAGCATTGGGAGGGGGAGGAACAGGGTTATTCATTGATAGAAGGGGCATTTTAACCTTTGAGCGGCCTGCCATGGTATTGTTCCAGCCTGTCTCACCCCCCACTGGCCAGTGGTCACTCACTGGCCCTCTTGTCTTCCTCCTCCAGGTGAGAAGCCCTATGCCTGCTCTCACTGTAGCAGGGCCTTTGCTGACCGCTCCAATCTTCGGGCTCACCTGCAAACACACTCTGACACCAAGAAATACCAGTGCAAGTGCTGCGCCAAGACTTTCTCCCGCATGTCCCTCTTGGTGCGGCACGAGGAATCTGGCTGCTGCCCCGGCCCCTGAGCAGCACAGCGGTTGGTGCAGGTAGGAGTGAGGTGACCTCGCCCCAAGAACTGAAGGCTGGGGCCCCCTTGGTGTGCCCAGAGGAGCCAGGCATGCTGGGAGGGCAGGCGCCTGGCCTGCCTCTGGGGGACTGTCCCCCGCCTGCTCACCCCTGCCCATGTCCATTCAGAACCGGAGAAGTCCAGCAGGGTTGCTGGAGGACCGAGGCTCCCGTGTCGACCTCTCACCCCACCAAGCTCCATTCAGAGATCTCTCCCAGGGAGCACTTCCGCCAGCAGGAGAACCACGGTTCCAACCTCAACTGGGTCTGGTTTCTGGTTCTTTTCTTCCAAGAGTTTAACACTGGGGGAAGTGGTCACCAGCGTTGGGCAGTCCCTGCTATTGAGTTGACTAATGGGGCTGCCTGGGTTCCTTTGTGACTTGAACAGTTTTGACTGTGGCGAGCACACCTGTGTGGTCCGTCCTCGGAGACCCAGCCTCTGTCTGCCCCATGTCACACGTGTACACACAGGCACACCCTCCCACCTCCTAGGCAGACCCTCCCTCTGATGCCACAGGCCTGGGCGAACCAGTGTGGGGCATGGGTGGGCACGTCGGGACAAAGGAGGCTGCCTGATCCGAGCCTCTGGAATCATCCATCATGGAACCTTGGGGAGCAGCGGCACACCCTCCCACCTCCTAGGCAGACCCTCCCTCTGATGCCACAGGCCTGGGCGAACCAGCGTGGGGCATGGGTGGGCACATCGGGACAAAGGAGGCTGCCTGATCCGAGCCTCTGGAATCATCCATCATGGAACCTTGGGGAGCAGTAGCCTTGGTTGGGCTCACAGAACTTCTCAGGGGCAACACTGTGGGGTAATAAAGTCTCCGCACTCCTGCCTGTTATGTTTCTTGAAGATCTGAGTCTTGCCCAATCCCCTGGGTCTGTGGAGGAGCTCAATTCTGGGAGGTTCTCCAGAGGCAGCAGGGTTCAAGGATAACGTGGGCCCCTCTGGCCACAGCGTAGGTGTGAGACTGTGGTGACGGCGTTGCACGTGAGGCGTTGTCATGGGAATGGACATGGGGGTGGGGATGCCGCAGCCAGGGGAAGAGATGGGGCCAGAAATGGGAGCAGCATTAACCAGCATGGAAGAGTGAAGCGGGGTCCAAGACTCGGGGGGACGGCGGGGCAGGCTGCCAGCGGCTGGTTGCGGGCGATTCACTCTCTCCAAGTGGAGGAGAGAAACCAGAGCTCTGTCTGTAGCTGCTGAGCATCGTGAGGACTCGGCTGGGTTGCTGCCATTTTGCTGAGGGCTGAGCCCCATGTCCACCAACAGCCAAGCCCCTCCATGTGCTCCCCACTGCCCAGCTCAGTGCCGTTGTTTCCTTCTCCTCTGTGGCCTCTTCTCACCCCCAGGCTGAAGGTGGCCACTGCTGGGCTGGTCATGCTCTTCAGTGTGTCTGAGTGTCTCCAGCTCAGTCCTAGAGGGTGACTTGACGATCAAGCAGGGAGACTTGTCAGAGTCACACAGAGACTGATGGAGTCCCTGACACCTCTGCCAAGGAGGACAGTGGGTGGGAGGTTTCCAGGAGGGGACTCCTTTGCTCTCTCAGGAGGGCTGGCCTGCTGTCAGCAGCTCCACTTACGGCCCCAGCCAAAGGACATGAGCTGGGCACCTTCGTCCTGGCCCTGGAGCCACACAGCAGGTGGCAGAGGCTCCCCTCTCTGCTGAGCCTCCTCTCCATGAGGAGAGAGCATTCAGAAAAGCTCACTGTGAACACACACAGGCCCCTTGTTCTCCAGTCCAAACACAGGCAGGAATCGGCCTGGGGCATACCCACCTGCAGGCTCAGCCTGGCTAGCGCTTGCCAGGCGTGGAAGGGCTTGGACACCTGCTCAGTGATGGCCCCTTGAGAGGGGACATCCTAGAGAAAACTTGACCTCGGGTGGCTGGACCAAGGGTGACCTTGAGTATATAGACCTTCCAGGAGAGCTGCGGCTCCAGCCTCTTCCAGCCCCCAGGTCAGCTGGTGGGGAGGAGATGCTCCCTGAGAAAGCCACTGCCTCCCCCGTGGTGTTGGTTGTCCCTTCAGGGGCTGTGGACCAGGCTGGGGATGTGCCCACTCAGCTAATGCATGGCTTTGATGGGGCTGCTATAGGGAAGGCCACAGCCTGGGCAGCTTAAGTGACAGAAATGTATTCTCCCACAGTTCTGGAGGCCAGGAGTCCCAGATCGAGGTCTGAGGCTGAGGCAGAATCTGCCCCAGGCCTCTCTCCTGTCTTCCGGAGGCTGCTGACAATCCTTGGCGTTCCTCAGCTTGTGGAAGCATTGCCCAATCCTGGCCTCCGTCTTCCCGTGGCATCTCCCTTCTGTGGCATCTCTGTGTCTCTCTTCTCCTTATACGGACCTAGTCATATTGGACTAGGGGCCACCCTACTCCAGTATGACCTCGTCTTAACTAATTGCACCTGCAAAGACCTTATTTCCCTATTTCACATTCTGAGGTACTGGGGATTAGGACTTTAGCATATGGATTTTGGGGGACACTATTTAACCCAAACAGCCAATGAGAACATGTGGATTTGTAAGAGTCGCCTTGCTGGGTCCCTGTGCTTACAGCCAAGGAGAGAAGAGACCAACCCTCTTCTTTTTCCTTCAGTCTACAAAGGATCATGGGGGCCAGCCGGTTTTAACTGGTGGGACTGACTGGAAACATCCCCTTCCAAAGTGTGTGAAAGTCCCACTCCCCAAGAGGCCATGGCCGGTTCCCCTCCCCCATCTCCTCTCCACTACCCCTGTCAGGGTGAGCGCCTGGGCCCTGGAGCCAGGTGAGAATAGCCTCCTATCCAGTCAGGTTGTCCTGCCTTCCAAATTTCTCCCAAAGCTTCTGGCCTCCTCTGCCATGTGGGGTCATGCCACCTGGGGCAGAGGGGTCCTTTCAATCCCAACACAAGGCAAGACCCCAACCAACGTTTGTGTTTTGGGTCTGGGCATCTCACAGGAGGACCTTTTCTTTTTCTTTTTTAAAAATAGCATCCAGATGCCTAAAGGAAACTATATTGTAAATCGTGTTCTATTTCTGTGCCCCAATATCTAAATGGGGTGGTTGCACCTGTCGGGTGAGAAGGAAGGGAATTTCACAGGCCGAAAATAAAGTCGAATGTTTTCCCTTCTGCACCAGCTCATGGAAAATGCTCTTACATTTATATCTCTGGCAGAGGGCGGGTGGTGGAGGGTGGGTTGGCAGAGGGGGCAGAAGGAAGGTGGACACCTGCCCGGGAGCCGGCATGGCATGAATGGAAGAGACTCCTCTGAGGGTAGGTCAGGCTGAAGGCAGCCCCGGCGCCCAGCCAGCTCCCACCGTGGGGCCTGCCCGGCCTACGGCCCAGTGCTCAGGAACCTCCCACATGGGCTTTCCTCCATATTTTGCCTGATCGTTAGAACATTAACCTGGGATACTCATCTAAACTTTGGGCTGCTGGGGCCCTCTCCCAACACCTATGGAATGAAAGTCAGGAAAGGGGGAAGTTGGCTTGGCCACTCTTTCTTTGGGGGCGCTGTGTGGGTCTCCCTACCTGCAGGCCATCTTTTTCCCCACCAAGTCTCTACTCGTCACATTCCCTCCTTCCTCCCTAAAGGCCTTTTGAGCAAACTATTCCAGGCATGTTGTTGGAACCTCTCTTGGAGGCAGGAGCAGGGGTGGAGGAGGGACCAGAGGCCTCAGGACTTGAGGGAGTTGGAAGCAGATGCTCCAGGTACAGCCCAGTTATGTCCCGGCGAGAGCAGAAGCCTAAGAAATGCATGAGGACCTGGACAAGGGCAAAATAATGTGACAAGCTCCATGAAGTGGCGAGCCGCCTCTTCAGGGCTGACCAAGGACGGGGCCAGCACCAAAGTGCGCAGGAGGGAAGATCGGTGGGGCCTGTGTGTTAAATGAGTCATGGGGCCCAAGCAAGGGACGCCTGGGCTCCTGCAACAGGTGTGCCAGGGACAGCGGGCCTCCGGGTGGCCCAGTGCCTCTCCCCTTTCCCCGTTGAAAGAAATCTCTGCTGAAAGCCCAAGAGGCGCTAAGGTTGTTACCCTTGCTTCCAGCAGCCCAGAAGGTTCTATAAATATCATTTTGGCACAGAATATTCCGGGGGGTTCTCTAATGTTTGAAAATAGCCCACTTGTTACTATCTATATTCAGAGAACCCACTGCTGGCCTGCAATTGCGTGGCTAAGTATAGCTTCCTGGCAGAGTTCAATGGAACGAAAGTTTCCAGGCCGGCATCACCTTGTGGACGACGGAACATTCCAGGCAGACTCCTCGGCTGCCAAGATTCAGAGGAGCCCAGAGAGGCTGGAAGCAATTCGGCAGCATCTGCCCTGTCCTGCCCTTGAGCTGGTGAGTCTGTGGGACACTCTCCAGACAAGAGGGGCTCTTGCTAGATGCAGAAGGAAGTTGCCAAGTCCAGTTTTGTTGTCCTACCAGGGTTGAGTTCACCTCAAAGCCTTGGTTTTTCATTTATAAAAGAGGAATTGTGCCAACCTCTATGTCAGAATTCAAGAGAACACCAAGTAAACACAACAGAAAGAAAAAGATCCTTAGGATACCTAAGATAAAATATAATTTAGGAAAACTTCAACCTTTAGCTCCTCTTAGAATCTCTGTCCATTCCTTTTTTTTTTTTTTTTTTTTTTTTTTTTGTTTTT
>NW_007726321.1:291287-294614 GCF_000696425.1 Galeopterus variegatus
TTGTCTTTTGTCTTTTTCCGTGTCCGGCAACGGATCGCAACCCTCAGTGTTGCCCCCGTACCGGGCCGGGGACTGGCAACGGGATTGCAACCCTCGGTGTTGCTCCCGCGCCTCGCTCAGCCAGTGAGCGGGAGCCGGTCTGTATGTGGGATCCGAACCCTCGGGCGGGAGCGCCGCCGCGCTTCCCAAGCGGCGCACTTATCCAGTGCGCCACCGGGCCGGCCCAAGAATCTCTGTCCATTTCTTGACCACCAAGTTCTGCTGCAGCCTCTCCTGCCGGCTGTCCCCTGCCCGGCCCACGGAGCTTCCCTAGAGTTGCACCGGCACCTGCTCCTGCAACAGCCCACAGAGCCCTAGGTACAGCTGGACTGTATGGATAGTGCAAAGGGTGGGAGAAGCAATGTGCAGGGATTGCAGGGATTTCTGTCCCCAGTATAGGGGACAGAAGAGTCCCATCTTGGAAGCAAGCACCATCAGGAATCCCGAGGACAAGCCAGAGGTCTCTTTCCTCCTGGTGTCAGTCACTGTCCCCCTCTCACTGCCCCTCCCCACCCCCCGCTGCTCTTTCCAGCATTCCCAACTCAAAGGCAAATCTTGGCATCTTGGGGCAGGCATCTTTCCTCCCCACACCTCTCTTCCTCCAGCAGCTCTTCTGGTTTTCTTTTTATCTCTGTCTTTTGTTCTCGTGGAGGGATAAGCTTATGACTTCTCCTTAAGGAAGACCCGAAACCGCTCCAGTTTTACTTACCCAGCTCCTAGTGCCAGCCCCTCCTCCTCCCCCTGGGAAAAGCCACCCCTCTACAGGGAACTTCAGAAGTGAAGGGGAGGGCGTGGAGCCCGTGGGCAGTGGGATCACGGGGCCCTTCTCACCTGCATGTCCACCTCTGAAGTCCAGCTATGTGGACTGGCCAAAGACAGAGGCTGAGATGGTGGGGTCTCATCCCACTGCCAATCGGTTCACGAGCATCAGCCCATGCACGTGGGGTGAGGCGTGGCCTGGCACACCCTGGCTCTGGCCACTGTTGGGGTGGGGTCTCCCTTCTGCCCTCACAGAACAAGCACCCCTTTGCCAGTAGTTCTCACAGGTGGTCTGCAGACCCCTCAAACCCCTCTCAAAGGGGCCGATGCTAGGGCAGAGGCTTTCTCCCCAGTTGGCACATGCACAGGGTGGGGGTGGGGTGCAAAAGCAGTGGGGGGCAAAACTATGAGCACCTTGGCTGGATGAGGCTCTGGAGCCCCCGGTGTCCCGGCGTGTCCCCACCACACACTGACCGAAACAGACAGCCTGAGAACTCCCTTCACCAGGCCGCACCTCAGCCCCGGCTCTTTCATCTCTGCGGGATGCAATGGCAGGTGCTGGGGTCCCAGCTGCACCAACATCCACGGCCTTGAGGGACAGCACCTGTGCATGGTTTGAGGGGCCCGCAGCACACGGAAGAACTGTGGGCAAACCCGCCCCAGCGACACGGGCTGGTTCCCTGGCAGACAGTGTCTCGGAAAGGCCGGGGGTGAGCCTGTCTCTTCAAGGAGCACAAGGGACAGAGTTTGTGGCAATGTTCAGACTGGTGCTCTCAAGTGACAGAGACAAATGGGTAAACTTTTATCTTCCACTAAAAGCTCGAGAGCTTCCCAAGCTTGCAGACTTTTCTGAGGAGAAAGTGATTTTCTGATACTATGAAACGAAGCGGGTCAACCTCAGACGCCCCGCAAGCGTCAGTGAGCCAACTCCTTCAACGTGGCCACCGCCAATGGGAGGAAACCCTGCCTGGGGCCAAGGCCGAGGCTCGGGCAGGCGCAGGGGTTTTGGTGAGGAGAGGGGGACGTCTGCTGGCGGCCAGCTCCAGGTTCTATGCTGCAGCCAGCCGCCAAGTGACATAGCTGGTCGAGTTTGGTCTGCTACCAAAGAACAGCCACGATAGTCTGAAAAGGCCATTAAAACACTTTCCGACTGTAGATCTGCACAGCACAGGCCTACACAGGTTTCAACCAAGACAACGCATCACAGAAGCGCACAGAACCCAGTGGTTAATTTCTATTAATCAGATGCTGAAGAGACCCTCAAACGTGCGAAACAATGCCACCTTCTCACCAAAACATTTTTGTATCAGAAAATAGTTACTTTTCATAAAACTGTGTTAACATGTGATGGGTTTATTATTGTTAATTTTATTATTTTTTTTTTTTGTCTTTTCCATGTCCGGCAACGGATCGCAACCCTCAGTGTTGCCCCCGTACCGGACCGGGGACCGACAATGGGATTGCAACCCTCGGTGCTGCTCCCGCGCCTCGCTCAGCCAGTGAGCGGGAACCGGTCTGTATGTGGGATCCGAACCCTCGGGCGGGAGCGCCGCCGCGCTTCCCAAGCGGCACACTATCCAGTGCGCCACCGGGCCGGCCCCCTATTATTGTTAATTTTAAATGAGTTTAATAAATGGATCTTTATCAATTTTAATTTCTGATAAGGATAAATATAGATAGACGCAGCCTGCATGAACAATAGCTCTTTGGGGCCCTCAGTAGTTTTTAAGGGTATAAAGGGATCTTGAGACCACAAGTCTGAGAACCACTATCCTGGGGTGACTCTGACGTGTAAAGATATATATTTAATGTGGACCCATTGGTGCTCAACCAGAGACACAGCTGTTCAGCCCGATGCTGGGGGAAGCTTGCATCGGTCTTATTGAAAGATGGTTCTGTTCTTTGTTTCACAGGCCATTTTAAGAAGTTATTCAAGAAAAGTGTGACTATTTGCGATTTCTGCCCCATCTGCTGACTTTAGAAGCAAACCTCTGAGGTCACGTGACTTCATCAGACATCTGCCAAGAGAGACTCCCCATGGCAGCAGAGGACACCGCCATAACTCACTACTAGGTAGCCCCACATTTAGCTGAGTCCTGTCAACTGCACCCCCAAAGTACTTCTCAATCCATCTCAGTCCTCAATACCTCTGCCTTGGTTCACACTCCCATAATTTCGTCTCTAGACAATTCAAGAATCCTCTCCCCTCCCCTCCATGACCATCCTCCAAGTCGCCCCCTCCCTGGGCAGTCTTCTTATGACACCCGCTTGCTCCAAAACCTCTGACAGTGCCCCACAGTCTTGGGGTCAAATCCGTCATCCTTGGCGCTGCGAAAGAGGCCACTTTCTTTTCCCACAAAACCCCGTCATATCGCAGTAATCTCTGTGTTCCAAGTGCCTAACCCATATCTGACCCATGATAGATGCCCTTACACATCAAGAGAATGAAGGAATGAACACAGAGCAGGAAAAGGCTCAGTCTAAACCAGACTCTAAAAAAAAAAAAAAAAAAAAAAAAACCCAGGGCCG
>NW_007726321.1:294776-300011 GCF_000696425.1 Galeopterus variegatus
TCAAAAAAAAAAAAAAAAAAAAAAAAAAAAATCCAGGGCCGGCCCTGTGGCTCACTCGGGAGAGTGCGGTGCTGATAACACCAAGGCCAAGGGTTCGGATCCCACATAGGGATGGCCGGTTAGCTCACTGGGTGAGCATGGTGCTGACAACACCAAGTCAAGGGTTGAGATCCCCTTACCGGTCATCTTAAAAAAAAAAAAAAAAAATCCCGTTCTGGGGCTAATTTCACAATTGTGCTTTTCCAATCCCTGGAAAGGGATCTGCTCGTTTTTTAGCAACAAATTCAGTGACCGTGACCAGGAGGCAGGGGCAGTCCAGTTTATGTTTACCCAGCAACGTGAATCAAGCCCCAGATATATTTACCCAGGAGTGCTGAGGCGCAGGGAAACAGGCGTGAGTTTGAAAGCAGATGAGTTGTGTCCCCTGACGCGGGGAATACTTTCCGCAGCGAGTGGCTCCGGCAGAAAGCCGCCAAGGTAATGCGAGCCGTGGCCCCAGGTGGCGATGCTCCCAGCCACGTGCATACAGTAAATGACGGTGTGTTTGGAGGCCCTGTTTTGGAAAACTGGAAGCTACAAAAGAAGCTGTATTGGGGCCGGCCTGTGGCTCACTCGGGAGAGTGCGGTGCTGTTAACACCAAGGCCACAGGTTCGGATCCTATATAGGGATGGCCGGTTAGCTCACTGGGTGAGCTTGGTGCTGACAACACCAAGTCAGGGGTTAAGATCCCCTTACCGGTCATCTTTTTAAAAAAAAAAAAAAGAAGCTGTATTTACTCACTGATTTAACCAAATGTACATTCTGTTTCTCCTCAAAGGTGGCCACACTCATGTGAGAGCTTCTCTGGGGATCGGTAATAACCAGTATGCACTGTGGGTTGACAAAGGTGGGCACCCTTCAAAGGACTTGTCTAGCTCTCTTAATCCTGTTCGTGATGCCAATTGTAAAGCTAGGTGATCAGGCTAGTTGTCGGGCTCTTTTACCTGCTGGTAATCCTGCCAACTGGGTCGACCATTGAGCTAAGGCCGGGTCTGGAGCCTACAGACCACTGAAGCCCATTCACAGACTGGGTCACAAACCCTTCACATGCCAGGCTGGGTCCCCAGACCCCTTCACGCCGGTCTATGAGCTAGGTAACTGGCCAAAGGTTCCTTGGAACCATAGGTTGGAAAGCATGGCTGCACCAAGCAGACGCCCGAGGCTGACGCCCACCCTCCTGCCTCACTAAACTCTCTCTTTCTCTCTCTCTGTCTCTTTATCTCTCTCTCTCCCTCCCCCACCAAGAACAGCAACAAAACTAAAAAGATACACTGGAGCACATGAGCACTAAGTACACACACACACACATACACACACAATTTGCTTACAAAAGATGCTGAACCACACTCAGCTGGACCCGAGGCGAGGGCCCTGACCAAACTATTCTATTTTTCCAACAGGGCTTTATCATCTGTGAGGGACAAACTGTCCCTCCCCTACCCTACAGGTGAGGAAACTGAGGCAAAGAGGCTAAGTATCTTGTCCAAAGTCACACAGTAAGTAAGCAGCAGAGGTGGTCTTTAAACTCAGGCAATTTGGCTCCAGTGACTGTAATTTTTGTTCCTAAATTATGCTGCTGCTCAGTAAGAAATTCTGAGATTTCCTTTCACTTCGAAGTCAGAAATGGAGCATCAGATCAGGATCGAATTCCTGCTGTTTAAGTTGGGGCGGGCATGTGGGGTGAGGTGGTCAGAAGGATCTCCAGGAAGGAAGGCAACAGGAATACAGCATGAAACATGCCGTGAGAAGTGGGTTAGAGGGAAGAGAAGGGGCGAGCGATAGGAAGTAGAGCTGAAAGTTACCAGGAGGACTCGGGAGACACCAAGAGCGGGGGAATGACCAGGGTTTGAGCAACGAGGAAGAAAAGGCAAAGGAAGAAAGGAGAAGAGAGAGTCAAAGGGCAGATGCTGAAAGCACATGGGTCTGAAATTAGATTTGTAAAGGAGGACTGAGCCAGGCTCGTCATCTGGCTGCGAACAGGCGGGCTTTGGGGTTAAACAGGATACTAAGGAACTAGCTTGGTACAGCACCTAGCACACAGCAGATGCTCAATCAATGTTCAGTGCCCTCCACACCTTATGACTCACAGTCCTGGTCCTTCTGGTTTACAGTTAGAAGGACCTTAAGCCTTGTCTGTTGAAACCATAAACCTTCCATGACAGGCCAGTGGCATGATGATGGCCAGGCCCAGGTCTGAGTTCAGAGGTGAAGGTGATGGCAAGGGTGGGCTCGCGGGGTCACCGCGGAGCAGTTCAAATATCACGCAGGAATCCCTGACCAAGCATGTTGAATAAAGGCATAAATTGGGCATTATTCCTAAGCATTTTGGGAATACAATATGTTATAGCTTTGATATTAATTTGCTAGGGCTGCCACAGCGTGGGTGGCTTAAACAATAGAAATTTATTTTCTTACAGTCCTGGAGGCTGGAAGTCTAAGATCAAGCTGTGGGCAGGGCTGGTTTCTCCTGAGGCCTCCCCTTGGCTTGTAGACGGCATCTTCTCGCTGTGTCCTCACATGGTTGTCCCCTGTGTGTATCTTAATCTCCTCTCCTTACAGGGACACCAGTTAGATTGGATCAGGGCCCACCCTAGCGACCTCATTTTAATCATCTCTTTAAAGACCCTATCTCCACATACGGTCACATTCTGAGGTCCCGGGGGTTAGGACTCAACACATAAATTGCTCAGGGGGTGAAGAGGAAACACAATTCAGCCCATAACACCTTCCCTTCAAAACCATTTTATCGTATTTAAGAACAAAACACTTGTGCGGCCCTCAGCAGGGGCTGGTGAGTTTGCAGGACTCACCTCGTTCAATCTGAGGGGGCGGTGCTATTGGTGGCCCCATTTTACAGCTGCAGTGGCACAGGCACAGGGGGCAAACCAACTTGCCCAGGTCTCCCATCTAGAATGTGGTGGACCTAGCATTTGACTGGCCACCGCACGCAGAGGCAGGAGTCCTGAGTCCCTTTCTTGCAAGAGACATAGCTCTTCTTCCAAAGGATGCGTGGGACTCTAATAAGGTGGGTTTGTTGGCTTCTCCCACTTTTAAGATGGCCAGCTTGCTTGCCTTCCCTCGACCGGATTTCAGAGTCCGCCGTCTCTTCCTCAGGAGGGCGCCCAAGGAAACGGCCTCAGCCGCACACCCAATAGCGTGTGCCCAAGACTAATCCCCAAATATAAGAATTACAATAAACATAAGGAATTAAAAACCTAGAAATAAAATCCTTTCTTCTGTCACTCCCTGCCAGTGGAGAGGATAGACGCAAGTGACGTTTGTCAAGGCTGTGGTCCCGCTGGGCATGTGCCTCGTCACATTCCCCCAGGAGAAGGGACCAGGTGGGAAGCAGGAGGGCAAAGAGGTCGGGTGACTGCTTGAGGCCCCGGCCCACGGCAAGCTGGGGTTCCAGCTCTGAAAGGAATCCAGAAGTGGAATGATCTGCTCGTGGAGTACTGAAAATACTCCAGCATTCCAACAGAAAGGAGTAAAGACCAGGCACACAGACCAGAGCAGGCCTCCACAAGGGTCCTGGCAGAATGTCTTCTGAGTCTCCTCATCAACGTGACACACCGTGCAGGAGCGTCCCCCTCAGCTGAGCACACTGCTGCTGCTGTCGTGAAATTCTTCCTACTTTGTACGGGGCGCCCGCGTTGTCATTCTGCACTGGGCCCTGCAAATGATGGAGCGGGTCCTGCACTCGAGGGTGACCATTGGAGACATGAGCACTGTGCCCTGCTGGAAGAGGGAACCCATAAAGGTCTGAGAACAGACTAGGAGTATGGACAACTGTAATGGGTTCACAAGAGAGTCAGAAAGTTTTATAAGGTTGTTTTTTTTTTTTCCTTTTTGTCTTTTTTACTGACCGGCAACGGGATCGCAACCCTCGGTGTTGCACCCGCACCGCGCTCAGCCAGTGAGCGGAACTGGTCTCCACATGGGATCCGAACCCTCGGCGGGAGCGCTGCCACACTCCCAACTGGCGCACTCAGCCTTGACATTTTGAACTCTGCTCCGTTTTCCCTGTAGCTACCAACATCCCCTTTGAAACGCTTTATGATCAAACTAATCAGAATAACGTGTGGGTGTGTATTTTAAAGTCCCTGTTTAAAGTTTCACCCCCAGCATGACCTAACAAGGCACTAACCCCAAACCCACTTGATAGAAAACTGAAAATAGGGGGAAATATTTATTCCACATAGTTATTTCACAGAGAGGCCATAAGATGAGTTAATTTTTGACACTTGTAGGTGTAGTTTGCATTTTGGGACAGTCTGGGCTAAAGGTGTCAGTGTGGGGATCTATGTCTAGCCCTCTCTTAGGGAGGCTGTTCATCCAAGATTCTCCAGTAAAAAGGGTGTCCCTGCCTACATGTGCACTGTCAGGCAGGTGTGCCTACAGGGCTCACTGCAAATATGATTTACAGAATCATAATAATGAAAGCAAGGACTATTGATTTTGCTGTAGGGAGGATGGGAGATGGAAGAGAACTCCTTATTCCTACTTAATAGTAATCATTGGGGGCCGGCCCGGTGGCGCACTGCTACAGTGCGCTGCTTGGGAGTGCGGCGGCGCTCCCGCCGAGGGTTCGGATCCCACATACAGACCGGCTGCTCACTGGCTGAGCGAGGTGCGGGTGCAACACCGAGGGTTGCGATCCCGTTGCCGTTCCCGGTCTGGTACGGATGCGACACTGAGGGTTGCGATCCGTTGCCGGTCACGAAAAAAGACAAAAAGGAAAAAAAAAATAGTAATCATTGGATGTTATCTAAAACTTAAAAATATAAACAATAAAAATGAAAAAGCCAAAAAAACTTAAAATATATATGTATTGTGTGTATGTGTATATATACATGGAGGTTATTTAGGCAACACGGAGGAAAATAGAAGAGATTTGAAAGTGGCTACCTTTGTTCAGCTGGACCTGGAGGTGGGCAGGTGCAGTGGAGTCTGTTAACTGACTTTTTATCTTTTTTTTTTTTTTTTTACTGACTGGTAACGGGATCGCAACCCTCGGTGTTGCACCCGCACCTCGCTCAGCCAGTGAGCAGCCGGTCTGTATGTGGGATCCGAACCCTCGGCGGGAGCGCCGCCGCACTCCCAAGCAGCGCACTGTAGCAGTGCGCCACCGGGCCGGCCCTGTTAACTGACTTTTTATCTTTTTTTTTTTTTTTTTTTTTTTTTACTGACTGGTA
>NW_007726321.1:300478-301793 GCF_000696425.1 Galeopterus variegatus
GCGGGAGCGCCGCAGCGCTCCCAAGCGGCGCACTCTCCAGTGCGCCACCGGGCCGGCCCTGTTAACTGACTTTTTAGATCATGCATACTCATACTTTGATTATAAACAATGAAATGGTTAAGGTATGCAGGAATATAAATAAAGCACCCCACACAGTGTCTGGCACAAATAGACACTCGATAAACGTCTGACTGCTTTTTCATCACTGCCAGGATAAGATATATAAGGTTATCTCAAAAAGTTCGTGGAAAAATAGAATCGAAAGATAATACCAACCTTTTCATGAACTTCTTGAAGTACCCTGGTAAATTACTGTAGCTCCACCCTTATCCTGGGTAGCTCAGTCATCACCATGACTGATGTCTGAAGCAATCCACCGTCAGCTCTTCAAAAGAAGCTGTAGTGGCTTTGCATGAAACAGAAAAGTGACTGCAAGAGAAATTAAAAGCCATAACCATCTGAAACGCAAACTTAAACAGTAGATAGCATTTTCCACCCCTCAGACTGACAGGTGACACTGTGCTGGTGAAGGCGTGTGCACTCTAGAACTTTGGTAGAGCGAGTCCAACTACCGATCCCGCTTCCGCAGAGGGCAACTTGCCAGCAGCCGTCACAACTACCTCGGGCACATACCACTCGGCCCAGCGGATCTACGTCCAGGAATTTCTCCTACAGAAATGCACTTGCACAAAATGTGTGGAAAAGCACCGTTCGTAGTGTCAAAAACTTGGTAACAACCTAATCGTCCGTCGACAACGGACAGGTTGCATTAGTCATGCCACGTCTAGACACCGAACGGACGAGGCCCTCCAGAAGCACGCGGCGGGAAGAGCTGGGGGCGCGGGCTGTGCGCCCCGCCAGCGTGGAGGTCACGGACACCGCCAGGGGACGCAGCCGGGAGCAAAGCCGGCGGCCGGCGGGGAAGACGTCACGCCCGCGGGTTCTGAAACCCGAGCCATTCTGTAGCTAAAGACGCTTTGAGATCGGGAAGGGGAGTCGGTGTTTGCCGGAGGACGAAAGAGCGCCGGAGCGGACGGCGCGAGTGCACCCAGCGCCACAGAGCCGCACACAATCCGCGTAGTTCATCACAGAAACCAAGGTCCACGGGGGCCTGCGAGCCGCCCCAACCCCGAGGACCGCGCCACCCTCGCTCCTCCCTTGGCATCCCCCGCTCTGCCGGCCAGCAGCCCGGGATGGGCGTGGAGCGCTGGGGTACCCCCCGGCCGCTAGGCCCCACCGCCCCTCCTCAGGCCGCCGCCCCGCGCCTGCGCAGGCCCGCCCTCGCACAACTGGCGCCTGCGCACACGCCGCCCCC
>NW_007726321.1:302685-318924 GCF_000696425.1 Galeopterus variegatus
GCTCCGTGCCACAGGTGCACGCTGGCCCGCGCGCGCCCTCCGCGGCGTCCGCCCGGCTGCCGGCTCGGCGTGCTGGGGGCGCGGCTGCTGCGAACGAGCGCAGAGGTCCCGGGCAGACGCCCAGCAGCGCGGGGCCGGGTCCTGCGCGTACTTACCTTCTCTTAAGGACCTGCCGAGCTGTTTCCAGTGCGGCCGCCGCATTTTACCGGCCCCAGTAGTGTTGTTGATCCAGGTTTTTCATGTCCTCCCCAGCACGGGGTGTTGTCACTGTGTTTTATTTTAGCCATTCTGATAGGCTTGTGGTAGTAGCTCGTGATTTTAATTTGCATTTCCTTAATGGCCAGTGATGTAGCCTATCTTTCCATGTGCTTATTTGCTATCCCAGCATGGATATCCTTTTGGGTAAATTGTCTTCTCATGTCCTTTGTCCACGTTCTGATTGAATTTGCTTTTTTTACTATTCAGTTTTGAGAGTTCGTTATATATTCTAGGTCTAGTCCTTTGTTGGATATGTGGTTTGCAATTATTTTCTCCCATTCTGTAGTTTATCGTTTCATCATTGTAGCAAAGTCAGAGTCAATGTTTACAATCTTAATGAAGTCCAACTTCTGCTTTTGAGGTCAAGTCTAAGACCTCTGCTTAGCCCTGCATCCTGAAGATGTATTCTCCTGTGTTCGTTTTCTGAGTTGTATAGTTTTACATTTCTGTGTGTGTGTATTTTAACTTCTCATTGTACATTGCAGTTAATTTTCGCGACCCTTTACCCGTTCCTCTTAACCCCCAGCCTCTCTCCCCTCACCCCCCTACATCATATCTGTTCACTTGTCTTAACAAGTTCAAGGAATTGTTGTGATTGTTGTGTCTTCTTCCCCTGCCACCCTTTATTTGTTAGTTTTACATTTTACAATTAAGTCTTTGGTCCATTTTGAGTTATTTTTTTGCGTAAAGCATGCGACTTGGGTTGAAGTTCTCTCTTTTTTTTTTTTTTTGCCTATAGATACTCTTTGCATTTCCATATAACTTTTACAGTAGTCATGTCCATGTCTACAAGTCTTAGGTAAAACCTCCATGTCAGTTTGGGAAGAATTGACAATCTTTATTATGTTGAGTCTTCCTATCTATGAACATGGTATGTCTCAGTTTACTTATTTTCTTCGACTTCTTTCATCAGCGTTTGTGGTTTTCAGCATACAAATCTGTACATGTTTTGTTAGATTTATACTTGTTTTTTTTGGTTTTTGTTTTCTGTTTTTTTTGTGTGTGATGGTAAATGGCACTGTATTTGTAACTGCAGTGTCCACACATTCACTGCCGGGATGTGGAAGAACAGTGGATCTTTTGTGTGTTAATCTGTGTCTTGCAACCTTGCTGAACTCACTTTTTAGTTCTAGGAGTTTTTTGTTGGTTCCTTGAGATTTTCTATGTAGACATGCTTTCTGCAAATAGGGGTGATTTTTTTTTTTCTTTCCTTTCAATATATGCCTTATTTCCTTTCTCGCCTTACTGCCTGGCTAGGGTTCCAGGACTGTGTTCCGCAGGAGTGCTGTGAGAGAGGTATGCCTGCCCTGTTCCTGATGAGGGTGTTCAGTCTTTCACCCTAGGTAGGACATTTTTTTGTAGATATTCTTTAAGCCACCCTAGGCAGGTTTTTTGTAGATATTCTTTACCAAGTTGAACAAGTTCCTCTAACGTATTTTTCTGAGGGGAAAAAATTTTTACATTTTGATAGCTGTTGAAATTTGTAAAATGCTTTTTCTGTATATGTTAATATGATAGTGTGATTTTTCTTCTTCAGCCTATACTGACTGGGTTTGAAAATTGTATGTTTCAGTTCACTGATTTTTCCCTCTGTCCTTCCATTCTGCTGTTGAGCTCATCCATTGAGCTTATTTCAGTTGCATTTTTCAGTTCTAAAATTTCTGTTTGATTCTTTATATCTTTTCTGAGAGTTTCTGTTTTATTTGTTTCAAGCATGGTTGCAACAGCTCATTGAAGCATTTTTATCATAGCTGCTTTGAAATCTTTTTTTTTCTTTTTGTCTTTTTTCGTGACCGGCAACGGATCGCAACCCTCGGTGTTGCCCCCGCTCCTCTTTCAGCCAGTGAGCGGCCGGTCTGTATGTGGGATCCGAACCCTCGGCGGGAGTGCTGCCGCGCTTCCCAAGCGGCTCACTGTAGCAGTGCGCCACCGGGCCAGCCCTGAGACTCTTGAGTCTTATTTAGACCTTCTGTTTGGGCTGTGATTTGACACCACTCTGGTGAGGAGGGGGTGCTGCCTCATGACTTCTGGGCAGAGACAGAAGTCCAGGCTCCCCTCGACTGATACTGTGGTGGATGTGGCCTCATCACTGCTGGGCCCTGGTAAGTTCCTGAATGTCCACTAGGCCTCCTCTGCCAACAGCAGCAGGGCCAGGAGGGGTACCTCATCACCACCAGGTCTCCACCACCACGGGGTCTCCGCTGACTCTGGTGAGGGAGATGAAAGTCTCCACACTTTTAGGGAGGGAAAGAGGGCACCCCATTCCAGCCCGGCAAGGGTGGGAGGGAGTCTAGGCACAGGTTGGCCTTTGTTGATAGCATGGGGTAGGCTCTGTGGTGTTTGGAGCGAAGCCGTGGTTGTGTAAATGCCTTCTGCCTTGCTGGGCTACCCCTTCATTGGTCCTCTGGCTCAGGAGAGCAGGCTCTGGTTGGACTTTGTCTTCTCCCATTGGCGATTCTGGCTTCCTCAGCCGGAGGTCTGGGACACAGGAGGCAGAAAACATTCCAGGGAGCTCACCACTGTGCCGTTCTTTGGGCTGTTGGCTGGTCTGCTTTCTCTCACCTTTGGGAGTCGTCTTGTGCTTGTTTTGCATGTGGCATCCAGGGTTTTTAGTTGTGCTTGGTGGGCAGGATAGGGAAAGTACATCTACTCCATCTTCCTGGAATCAGAAGTCTGCCCCTTAGAGCCACTTTGACTCAAAGGAGAACCGCTCAGTGGTGTATGAAGGTCCTTTGTGAATTGCAAAACCTGGTTCACCTGCCCGGTATTAGTGCTTGTTATCTCCCATGACCATCTGCCATCCCCAGAGATCTCACCTCACACAAAAGTGAGCAGGTTGTGTGTGCTTACTAAAGATGTTTTGAAACAAAAACTTTTCAGATAAAGAGCCATGTAGTGCTTCCCAGCGAAAATGCATCATTTTGGCCTTTGCAGAAGATTGGCTTCATTTGCTTGAATGTGCAGGAGGGAAGTACCAGGCAGAAGTGGCGATTCTGAGTGTCTCCTGAGAGTGTGAACACTGAGATTGGAGGAGTTTCAGGAACTGGGGCTTCTTCTGTTGTTGAGGAGAAGACAAAGAGCTACACAGTCAGAGTGCTCGGCACCTAGCAGACGCAGGGGTGATACGTGGAGTGAATGAAAGATAAAGCAGGAGGGAGGCTGGCCTCCAGCTCTGCTCTGGGAACTGAGCTCAGTGAGGTGGGGGCAATCTAGGAGGGCTTTCCTGATGGTGGAGGCACAGCAGGAGGAGGACTTAGACTGTGCAATGAGAGAGCAGTATTGAGGCAGATGAGGTGCTGTGGGAGGAGTGGGGCAACTATGGGGAGCATCAGTCAGAAGGGTGGGCCAGGAAACTCACTGGCCTGGCGAAGCTTTGTTTGTCCATTCCAGGGGGGAAGCGAGATGAGGATCTGATCCTGCCCATCAACTCCTCACTGAGTGTCACTTTGCACCAGGATCAGGTGAGTGTTCACTGAAGATAAACACCAAAATGAATATTTACAAAGCTTTTGTTTAATGAGTAGTAGCTTTTAGCTGAAGGATAGGATGAGTTGGCTTAGCGAGGCATCCCCAGCAAATGCACAGTGTCTATTCCAGCTCCCAGTGTTAGGAGTGCTCAGCACACACACACACACGCATCCCAGGTCTCTTTCACCCATGCACACATGCACCCCAGGTCTCATCACACCCATGTGAACTCACACATGTGCCCCGGGGTCTCATCATGTACCTATGTGTACACATTCACAATGCTGGGGTCGCTTTTGGGAATCTGTGTCCCTTCATTGAGGACATGCTGACGCCCATGGTTCTGCTATGGGAGGTGGAAGTGTGGGCTGCTCTCTGTGTAGCAGAGACCAGGCCTGGATGCCCAGCCTGCTTCCCCACTGCCTGACCCAGCAAGGCTGCCTTCCAGCAAGGCTGTCCCTCCTAAGTGGGCAGCCCCGAGGATTGAGGGTGGGCAGGGCCTCCTCAGCAGAAGGGTATGCATGGCTGGCATCAGTCCCCAGCACTGGCCCTTGAGATGGCCTGTGTTTTCTTTCCAAGTTAAAAACCACCACGACAGTTGCCATTAGCAAGGACTTCGCTGAGGACCGGATCTGGCTGAATGGCCGAGAGGAGGATGTGGGGCAGCCGCGCCTTCAGGCCTGTTTGAGGGAGAGTGAGTGGGGGTCCACATGGGCCCTGTCCCTGCTGACACACACATGGGCTTGGGCCGTACCCTCCCGTCTGACTTCTGAGTTTTCAGGGTTATGGGAACACCTTTGAGTATTGGCTGGGTTGGGGTCTGGGGCTTTCCTGCGAAGGAGGTCTGCCTGTGCATTTTGTGGGGCAGAGGCCTGGTTTTCAGCTGTGGCCCACCGTTTCCTGACCCACTGGCAGGTGAGATGCCAGGAGCAGGTCAGGGCATGTCTGCCCATGCTGGGGTCCAGACGCTGTCTGCCCTCTCCCCGCAGTCCGCCGCCTGGCCCGGAAGCGGAGGAATACACAAGATGGTGACTCGCTCCCCTTCAGCCTCAGCCACAAGGTGCACGTCGCCTCGGTGAACAACTTCCCCACGGCTGCCGGCCTGGCCTCCTCAGCGGCGGGCTATGCCTGCCTAGGTGGGTGCCCACAGAGAGGCCCCCTGGGCCCTGTGCTGTGGCAGTGGGAGACACTTGGTGCTCTGGCAGAGTTCAGGGAGCCCATCGCTGGGTGTAGATGACTGAGCCCCCTCTGCCACACCAGGCCTCCACGTCTCTTTTGAGTCATTCAATCTCTTCCCAGAACACACATGTGAACATTAAAATCTTCCGGTTGCTGTAGTGTAGGGCCCTCTAGGTTTTAGGTGACAGAAACCTTTTCAAGCTGGATGAAGCCTAAAATAGAGATGATTTCTTGGCTCACATAACTGAGAATTAGAGGGGGGGGTGCAGCTGACTTCGGGCATGGGTGGATCCAGGCTTCCAGGAGCATCATTAGAAATCCATCTCTCTCCATCTAAATCTCAGCTCCACTTTCCTCTGTGTTGAGTCACTCTCCAGCAGGTTGTTCCCACTTGGTGGCAAATCTGGTCACCACTGTGGTGAGCTCATGCTTACTGGCCCAGCTGGGTTCATGTGCCAGTCCGTGACCCACCCTTGGTGACCAGAGGTGTGGGTGAGCCAGGCCTGGAGGTGGGGTTGCCTCTCTGCAATATGTGGACTGAGAGGGGAGGAGGCCCCAGTGCAAGGCAGGCAAAAAGCCCTCAGGGACTCTGCTCTGTCTCCTGGCACCAGACCTTGGCCAGGCCCAGCCCGCTGCTCCCTCCCCAGTGCTGCCAGCCACCCAAGCCTTGGTCCTGTCCTAAATGACCTTCCAAGCTCCTTTTCACCCCTCAGAGCCCAACTAGGGTGTCACTCCTCAGAAAAACTTTCCCAGCCCCTTGGCTGCTGCGCCCAGCCTCCTGGCCTGACTGGCTATTGGTTGTATGTGTGTCTGGCAGCGGCTCCTTGGGCCCATGGCTGCTCCAGGGCCTGCCTTTGAGGTGCTGAGTGAATGCAGGAATGGTGGGAGAGAAGGATGAGGAGCCCGTAGTACTGGTGGCCCACAAGTTTGGTCATCTCAGAATTCCCAATTTCCCGCGGGACGGGGGCCTTCTGGGCAGAGCGCGCTGGTGTTGAACACAGCCCGGGCCATCCCCCAGCCTGTCTCTGAGTCCTACTCCTTCCCTTCTCTCCCTGTGCCTGCAGCCTACACTCTGGCCCAGGTCTACGGGGTTGAGAGTGACCTCTCAGAAGTGGCTCGCCGGGGCTCGGGCAGTGCCTGCCGGAGCCTGTATGGAGGCTTTGTGGAGTGGCAGATGGGGGAACAGGCCGATGGGAAGGACAGTGTCGCCCGGCAGGTGGCCCCTGAGTTGCACTGGCCTGAACTCCGAGTCCTCATCCTTGTGGTGAGTGGCCTGGAGGCAGGGAGCATGTGGGAGTGGGTGGCTCACTGTCCGGTGGTCAGGGCCTTCCAAGAGCAAGAGGGAGGGAGGCGTCTAGTCCAGGCTTCACTTGGCTCCTGGAGTCAGTGGTGAAGAGACAGACTCCAAGCTGAGCGTTCAGAGCGGCTCCCATGTGGGGGTTGAGGGGAGCAGGGTAGGGGCTCCCTTTCTGGGATCTGGAAGATGCCAGTGCCAGGCCCACATTGCATCTGCCATGGCCAGGAGGCCATGCACCTCTGGCTGCCAGCACTGGCTGAGGGGTGGGGCTAGGGGCTGCAGCGCACAGCACCCCTGGGGACATGGCCTAGGACTGTCTCCCTGGTGCAGGTGAGCGCCGAGAAGAAGCTGACGAGCAGCACGGTGGGCATGCAGACCAGTGTGGAGACCAGCCCTCTGCTCAGGGTAAGGCGCTGAGGGTGGGGTGAGCTGCTCCCTCAAGGTGACCTGTGTGTCATGCCCTCGTTCTGTGTGCACGCCCCTCTGCCCTCGCACCTGGGCCTCAGACTTGGAGCATGTGCTTTGCAGTTCCGGGCCACTTCGGTGGTGCCGGCACGTATGGCAGAGATGATGCGCTGCATTGAGGAGCGGGACTTCCAGGGCTTCGCCCAGCTGACCATGAAGGACAGCAACCAGTTCCATGCCACCTGCCTTGACACCTTCCCGCCCATCTCCTACCTGAACGACACCTCCAGGCGCATCATCCAGCTGGTGCACTGCTTTAACACCCACCATGGGCGCACCAAGGTGACCGGGGCCTGGGCTTTGCCAGCTCTGAAACCTGGGGGTGTTGTGCGGGCCACGAGCTAAAGCTCCAGTCGGGCTTTGCCCTGCAGTGTACAAGGCTCGCTGTGGTTCCAGTTCTTTCCAACTCATTTTGTCTCTTGGTTGACACGTTGATTGTGTGACCCCCCTTGGGTCACAGCCTTACCCACCTCTTCTTGAGTTCAGGGGCAGAGGTGACGTTGTTCCACTCCGGCATAGCCCCAAGGGCGCTGACTCAGCTCTGGGAGACTGAATCCCCCAGCAGATCAGGGGGTCCGAGGGCCTCTATGTGAACAGCCAGGGTGACTGCTGCGGTGACCGCTGTGGGTTCCAGGTCGCGTACACATTTGATGCGGGCCCCAATGCTGTGATCTTCACCCTGGACGACACTGTGGCTGAGTTCGTGGCTGCCGTGAGGCACAGCTTCCCCCCCGAAGCAAATGGAGACAAGTGAGTGCAGTCCTCCCCTCCTTGTTGGGAGACAGTGCCGGGAGCACCCTCCCACGAACAGACAAACAGACGGTAGCATCTAAAGGCCATGGTGCTGAGCTGGGGAGTCCCAGCAGGAGGTGTTGATCTCGTATGCGGGGACCATGGGGAGTGTCACCGCGGTGCTGTCCCATCCTCCCTCCGTGGTCACAGAGCGGCCTGATGTGCACATGTGTGAATGGTGCCTGTGGCCCCAGCAGCTCGGACACCCCGTGTGCCCTAACCCCTTCAAATGGTTGCTTGTTTTCTTTTTTATTGGGAAGTACGGCCTGCATTCTGACATTTTAAAGAAAAGGATTCGAATAAAGCCCTGATTTCCTTCTTATTGAAACCAGTTAGAGCATGTTAGGGTATCCGAGGTTGTCACTGTTTCTGCCCTGGAGTGTGCTCCGGGGTAGGGTCCAACTGCCCTGTCCTGACATCGCAGACCCCTGCTCACCCCCTTCTTGGCACACAGCACAGGCCAGCCCCGTGATGTGATTGGCACACAGCACAGGCCAGCCCCGTGATGGTGATGGAGTGCTTGGTTTCTTCATTCAGGTGGTTGTAATGTGAGGGGACACCTCCCAGCTAGAGGCATCTGGGGAGGCAAGTGTGTGGGGACGTTTCATCTGTCCATAAATGGGGGCAGGAATGACTTCAGAGGTCAGAGGCCGAGGATATGTGCCTGCTCCATGTGGGACAGGCCCTCAGCCGCACACAGCAGGACTGCCCCGGGGCTGCGGTGCCCATCAGCAGGAGTGTCGCCTCAGCGCTTGTGGCTGGATGGCTAGTTGGCAGGTTTTTGCTGTTCTGAGGATCACAGAACTCATGGTCTTGAGTTGAGGCACTCCTTGAGCTGTATTCCCCACTGGGCTTAGAATAGCTGTGGGCCAGGAGCAAACCCAAACCTCCTGAAGAAGGTCTTCTGAGACCCTCCCCTCAGAGTGACCCCAGCCCAGGTATGTGTAATGTACACGTTACAGAAATTGACTGCTGTAGCCGTTCTACAGTGTGCAGTTAAGTGGCATTTATACACAGTGGTATGCAGCCAGCACTTCTACTTCCATGCTTTTTCACACCCCTGCAAGAAACCCACCCCTATCAGCAGCCACTGGCTGTGCCCCTCACCCCGGCCCTTGGCAAGCACTGACCTACCTGCCATCTCTGGGTATGCCCGTTCTGGACATTTCACATCCATGGAGCCATGCGAGGTGCCCCACCCTGTTTTTCCACAGGTTTCTGAAGGGGCTGCAGGTGAGGCCTGCCCCCCTGTCAGACGAGCTTAAAGCTGTGCTGGCTGTGGAGCCGACCCCCGGCAGTGTCAGATACATCATTGCCACCCAGGTGAGGCTGGGGCCCAGCCCTGAGCCCCAGTGAGGCGGGGTGCACTGCAGGTGTCTCCTATCTCTCTACAGGGGCCTGCGCAGCCCACGGGCCTTGCAGGCTCAGCCGGCTTCCTCACCACCCCCCACCCCATCAGGAAGCGGAGCGCTAGTGCTGCTAGCACCACACAGAAGCAGTGGCGTGGAAGCAGTGGTGGTGCCGTCTTTCAGTTCTTAAAGCACTGGGCGTGCTCTAGCTTCCTTCACTTGCTCTTAGAGGGGATGTTCCAGGGCTACATGTGACACGGGGCAGAGGGTGGTGGGCAGGGCTGGGGGTGTGCAGGGGAGGCGGACACAGGCTCACAGGGAGACAGGCAGCTGAAGGGCACCCTCTCACTGGCCCTGGTGGCTCCTGGGGTGGGTGCTGCGGGTCCTTGGAGATTTGTTGGGTGCAGCCTCTGCCCTCAGGGCTCATGGCTACCATGAGCTGACCAGGATCTCCGCTTCCTGTCCTGACACTGCTCACAGTGCCGATCCCAAGTCCAGGCGGCCATGCCCACCAAGCCACAGCCTCCGCCTCCCGCTCCTAGGGCCACATGCGAGGGCTGCCTGTGCCCATCACTCTGTGTCTTGCTGTCCACCCAGGTCTGGGCGATAAAGGCAGGGACTGGGGGCTGGCCCGGCAGCAGGGGGCTCAAGGCTGGCAGAGGGTGCTGGCTGAAGGGCTGGGCTTCACCATCAGGTGGTTTAGCTTCTGACCTGGACTTACCTGGAAGGGGAACAGAGTATACCTGCCCCTCCCATGTCTAACCTACCCTACTGAAGATGCCCCAGCTCCCCAAAGACATTGGAGTGGCAAGGCAGGTACACTGCTGTCACCCTGTGACCTAACACTGACTTCTCTGCTTCTCAGGTGGGGCCAGGACCTCAAATCCTGGACGACCCCAATGTTCACCTCCTGGGCCCTGACGGCCTGCCAAAGCCAGATGCTTGATGTTAGCAGGATCCCCACAACCACCTGGAGAAGGGGCCGCCTTTCTGGTACTAGGGATGCAGTGTGGCGGCTGGCCCTGCTTGTTGGGACTTGTGGGTGGCAGCATGGCTCTGGGCCTGGCTGGGCAGTATGTTGTGACTGCCTGTAGCTGCCTAGGTGGGCCGGAGTGGATCCCCCACCGAGTGCCTTACTTCTCCCCAGCCTGCACCTAGCACCTTGTGGGGAGGGGAGTCAGGATTGGGGTATAAGAGCTGGGTGACCAAGCCCATTGGGTGTGGAGCTGCAGGCATGTCCCCAGGCTGGAGGGTTCCCTGACCCTGATCTCTGGCCCACTCCCAGTGCTCCAAAACAGGAGCTTGATGGGGAGTCAGTGACCCTTGAGTGTCTGGGAACAGCCGCTGTGCAGGGAGGGGCCTCTCTGCAGCCTCAGGAGACCTCCACCAAGTTCTTGGAGGTGGGCAGCTGCCAACAGCGCCTGTGCTGAGACCTTGAACTCAGGCCACAGGATGAACTCAGGCCACAGGTGTAGATGAAGTGGTTCTTTATAAAAAGACCTACAACATCTCCCAGTGAGGGAAGGTGGTGGCTGAGTCCAGCCAGAGGTGGGGACCGTGTGGTGTGGGCACACCACTCGAGAGCTGCAGCCCTGTTAAGTAAACGGGAATAAACCCAGTGTCACCAACTCCCTGCCTCCTGTGTTTTGTTTCCTAAACCAGCATCTTGGACCCTGCCCAGGAGTCAGTGCACTGGAAAGACCTAGACAGACAGCAGCACTCACTGGGAGGGACTGGGCAGAGCCTTTCCCCATAGCTCCCCCAAGTGACACTAGACTCAGCCACCCAGGCCTTGGTCCGGAGCCTGCAGGAGCAGATCCCATGTCCACATGAGTTTTCCTGGTGGGGCTCTATTCTCTGCACCCTCCCACCTAGCCTCCTTTCCTCAACTCTGAACTCCAGCACCTGTGCCCCAACATGGGTCAAGTGCCTGGGACATGGCCATTGCTGTGGGGCATGTTCTGGGCAGGGGCGTGCTGGGTGTTCCCACTTTCGCACATCCTTCCCCCCTCCCTTGAGTTAGGCATGTGACTTCATGAGGGAGGGAGGGAGGCCCACAGTCCCTGACCCAGGCCACACCCAGACAGCCCAGGATCAGGAGCGGGAAACTATCCCTTGCCAGATGTTAGAGGAGCTGCTCCTGTCGTTAGGAACACCACGGACGTCCACAGGGCACACTGGGCCGTGCAGGGTGCTCCCAGCTCAGGCAGTCAAGGCTCTTGTGGGGTGCAGTCAAGGCTCTGGTGGCCCGTCGGGCCCATTTAGAAAGCCGACCTTCCAAACTTCTGCTTAGAAGCCTGTCGACACCGCGGGACCCTCGGTCAGAAGCTCGGGTGGTGACTGATTCCCCGAAGACGAGGCACTGGTCAGATAGTCTTGAGCAGCCCAGGAATGCGAGGTCCTGGTGGGCACACCCACTCCCGCAGAGCCGGGGGAGCTGGAAGGAGGAAGTGAGAGCGGGGAGGGGCGCGGTCGCCACCGTCCATGGGGTCGGGGCCTGGGTGGGAGTGCCAGGCAGGGCCAGGCCCCGTCGGGTCTGATGGAGAGTGTGGGGAGCAGAAGGCTCCCGCGACCACCCACCTTACAGCTGGGGCGTGCGCCCGCCAGGCAGGTCACCTGGGGAGCCGGGGGTCAAGGTCGGGGCGAGCCGGACTCGGGCGGGGCCGGGCTATGGGCGGGGCCGGGCTCCGGGGGCGGGGGCGGGGCCGGGCCAGCGCGGGCTGCGGCGCCGGAACGCAGGGGCAGCAGTGAGCGCCCGGCAGTGTCAGCGCCACCATGGGGCAGATCGAGTGGGCCATGTGGGCCAACGAGCAGGCGCTGGCGTCCGGCCTGAGTGAGTGCGCGGCCCGCGGGGCTGGTAGGGGCTGGCAGGGCCTGGGGCGAGTGGGGCGAGACCCCGGACTGCGGCCCGGCAGTGGGGGCTGGAGCCTGGGTGGGAACCTCAAGACTTTAGCCGGGACCTCGGCTGCAGGGCGGGCGAGTGGGGGGCCCAAGGCGGGCTGCGTTCGGGGGTCGGACAGACTGCGGGGCGCGGGGGTGGGGTTCAGAGACCCTCTGCGGCATGCCGCCGTGTCCCGCCGCTGTAGACCCGTTCGGATCACGGGGCCTCCGCCTTCCCCTGCGCCCCCGCCCCCCCCAGCTGTGCCCCCTGAACTTCCCCACCCACCGCCCGGACGGACCTCCGCGGAGGAGGAAGTTGCAGCCCAGGAGCGGAGGCGTTTCGGCCCGGTGGTTTCCGGGGAGTCACCGCCCTGCCCGGTTGGGAAAACCCGGCTGGATGACCCATCCCCGCAGCCCCCTCCTTCCCTGGAGTGGGGGTCTCCCCTCCCCCGGACCCAGTCGAGCTAGGCTCGCTTCCCCGACGTCCTGGAGTGGGGAGGTGAGCTCCTCCCATGGGGGGACAGCCCTCTCCATCTGTGGGCCAGCCCCCAGCCTGCACAGGAGGTCTAGAATTTCACAAAGTGGCTGGAAACCACCCAGAGCGACAGCCCTGCCCAGACGCTTTTCTTTGGGAGCAGGATGGCACGGCCCCCAAGTCACCCTGCCATGCAGCTGCTCAGGGGCCCTGGTGAGGGGCAGTGGGTCTTTGTCCCTGCGCTGTTATTTGGGAGCAGAATCCTCTCAGAACTAGGGTGGGGGAAGTATGGGGCTCAGGAGGGGTGAGGCTGGGCCCCTCCACCCCAGGAAGGACTTGCAGCCAGTGGATGGGAGGAACTGGGGGTGACAAGGAGGGTCCCAGCCACTGCCACTCATCTGGAGCCCTGTGAGTGCCCTGCCCCACCCCCACCCTACCTCCAACACCCACATGGGTCAGCTGTAGACAGTGAGCAAAAAGGGTGAGGGGTGGGAGCAGAGAGAGAGGAAATCTCCGACCCGCACTTTATTTGGGGTCCTACAGGCTCTGCAGCTGGGGCCCTGCAGTTTGTGTCCTGGTGGGCCACCTCCCTTTCTGAGTCTGAGTGGCTTATAGCTGGGCGGGTCAGTTTAGACAGTTCTCCCACCTCTCCCCGGAGGTGACCCATGGGACTGTCACCCTGTCTGCCACATGGGCTATGCCCTACAGACCAGCCTGGCGTCCTCCTTCCTCCCAAAACTCCCCAAGCTCCCTCCAGGAAGCAGAGGGTGACAGAGGGCACCCAGCTGGGACCTGGGAGACCTGGACTCTGGTCCTCATCGGTTCAGGCAGCGACTGTCTGGTGCCCTGTCTGTCTCATGCCCACTGTGAGCAGGTTTTACAGTCCTTGCCTCGGCTAAGTCCACAGCGCCACAAGGCGGGTATTGTTCTCATGTCCAGTTTAAGTCAGTGCAGTGGAAACGTAGAGAAGTTGCAGCTGTGGCTCAGTTTCCCACATTAAAAGAGACGGCTTGTGGAAGGTCTCCCAGTGCCGTCTGCTGACTTTCCTTTGTGCCTTCATAAGCTACAGCCATCTGGGATTGCGCGGTCCTGTTTGGGACCTACTAGCATCGCATCCAGGAGTCTTCTTTATTATCACAGAAAATCCCAATTAATCAGACCCCCTCCCCGCTATGCTCAAAACCATCCCATGGCTTCCTGTTGCAAAGAATAAAAGCCAGATTCTGCTGCTCTGGCCCCTGCCCACCCTAGGCCCCTGTCGATACTCCGCACTCCACAGCACAGGCTTCCTTTCTGCTCCGGGAGCTCCTGCGCATGCCCCAGGGCCTTTGCAGAAGCCATTTCTTTGGCAAAGCATCTATGGCTGGTTCCTCCATTTCTCAACTCGGAGGTCACATGCTGGGAGATGTGTTTCCGGAGCATCCAACCTAAAGTACCCTGGTCACTGTCTGTCACGGTCCCCTGTTCTAATCCCCACCATCTGTTCGTTTCTGCCTCCTCTCATGAGACCACAAGCCCCAGGAGAGCAGAGCCTTATCTGTCTTGTCCCCCGCTGAGTCCCTGGCACCTGCGAAGAGTTCCTGCACATAACATGTGCACTATAAATGTGTGTGGGATGCTGGCATGAGTCCTCTGGCCTCCCTGGTGGAGCCACTGGTGTCTTGGCCTCCTCCTGCTGACAGCAGGCAGCAGAACTGAGGTGCAAGAGAGAGACATGACACCCCCAAAGACGAGCGGACAGCATGCTGGGTGAGTGCATGAGGAAGCCGACCTTCCCTCCTCCAACACACATAAACCAAGTGCTGATGTGCACACTGAAAAGTTAATATACAGCTGATCTCAAAACCCAGGATGAGAGATCTGCAGGGAACAAACACAGTGAGGTTTCAAGGTAGTGAGCAAAGGCTGAAGTCTACAGACACTCAGGAGAATGAGACCCAGCTTTCACCCAGTGGGATTTCAGGGTCTCTCTGTGTTAAAGGAGCTGAAACTGAACTACATGCGTGAAGCTGGTGTTGGGAGGTGCTGCCTGTATAGAAGGCAGACTGGAAACCATTCCCTCCAGCCACCGCAAGCAGCAAGGAAGCTGGTTACCTGCTACCAGGGCTCTGGATGAAAAAAGTCATGCAAAAGAAAAACTCAGGAAACCCAGGCTTGTGATGTGCAGGGTGTGAGGACTGGCTTTATGTTACCTTTGTGGTAAAGAACCACTGATCAAGAAATTGAGATAAACTAGATTCAGGACTGAAGAAAACCATAGGCCCCCAGCAGAGGCAAATGTGAAACTGTTGTGTAAGAGCATTTCCTCCATCAGCACATGTGGACGCCACAGGGAGACACGCTGCTGGGCACGAGCTCTCAAGCACACTTACGGATTGAGGAAGTGAGCCATTGAGGGACAATCAGCAGACACCGCAGGCGGGAGGGTGCCCATCCTCAGAAGAAGATCTCCCAGCACCATTTGAAAGAGGGGGATAACAGCAACCCCAGGCACTGCGCAAAGCACATCACATCTCTCTAAATTCTTCCAAAGACCCTGTGACATGGGCTTTATTCTCCCCACTTTATAGATGTGTAAACTGAGACTCAGAGAGATGAGGTCACTTGCCTGAGGCCACACAGCTAGTGAGCAGCAGAGATGAAACTAAGATTATTATTATTTTTTTTTTTTAAAAGATGACCGGTAAGGGGATCTTAACCCTCGACTTGGTGTTGTCAGCACCACGCTCAGCCAGTGAGCGAACCGGCCATCCCTATATGGGATCCGAACCCGTGGCCTTGGTGTTATCAAGCACCGCACTCTACTCAGCCAGTGAGCGAACCAGCCATCCCTATATGGGATCCGAACCCGTGGCCTTGGTGTTATCAAGCACCGCACTCTACCGAGTGAGCCACAGGCCGGCCCCAGAATAAACATGTTTAAAGTGTTCACGGAGATGAAGGAATGGAAACTTATGTAGCTAAAACAGGACAATGCAAAAAGTGAATTAATGTAGAATGTCAACAAATAAAAAATATAGAAAGTCATTAAAGGGAGGGTTAGCCGGTTGGCTCAGTTTGTTAGAGCGCAGCCTTGTGATACCAAGGCCAAGAGTTTGGATCCCTGTACCGGCCACGTGGAATGCAGCCCAAAGGGATAAAGAGGTGGGAATTATTAAATAGAAGTTGAGTTATGTACAATAGTTGGAGAAGACCTGGCATATGTATAATAGAAGTTCCAGAAAAGAGAATCGATAGAATGAAGGGAGGCAATATAGAAGGGATAATGGATGAGCATTTCCAAGAAATGAAGAAATCTCAGGTTGAAGGATAAAACAAAGTCCTTTACATGACAAATGAAAGTGAGTCTCTTACTTGGACACACTGAAGTGAAATCACACATCATTAAAAAAAATCTTAAAAGCTACCAGAGGAAAAATGGATTAGTACTAGACCGCAGACTTATCATCATCAGTAATGGATGCCAGATGACAATGAAATCATATATCTTAGGTGCTGAGAGAAAAACATGTCTGTCTAGAATTCAGTATCCAGATGAACTGTCATTGAAGAATGAGGGCATTTTCAGGTGTAGGTAGAGTTGCTGCTAACAGACCCTCACTGAAATGATTACTAAAGGATGTACTTCAGCAGGAGGGAAACTGAATCCAGAAGAACTGGGGTGCAAGAATGAAAATGCTGTAAATATTGTCTGTAAATAATCATAATGAGTAATTTGGGGGTGAGATTCGAGTTAAACATTTTTTTTTTCCTTTTTGTCTTTTTTCGTGTCCGGCAACGGATCGCAACCCTCAGTGTCGTGCCCGTACCGGACCGGGACCAGCAACGGGATCGCAACCCTCGGTGTTGCCCCTGCACCTCGCTCAGCCAGTGAGCGGCCGGTCTGTATGTGGGATTCGAACCCTCGGCGGGAGCGCCGGCGCGCTCCCAAGCGGCACACTGTAGCAGTGCGCCACCGGGCTGGCCCAGAGAGTTAAACATTTTAAAGTCCATATGTGACTCAGGAAGAGGGGATTTTTTTTTTTCTTTTTGTCTTTTTTTGTGACTGGTAACGGGATTGCAACCCTTGGTGTCGC
>NW_007726321.1:319024-348477 GCF_000696425.1 Galeopterus variegatus
ACTGTAGCAGTGCGCCACCTGGCTGGCCCAGAGAGTTAAACATTTTAAAGTCCATATGTGACTCAGGAAGAGGGGATTTTTTTTTTTCTTTTTGTCTTTTTTTGTGACTGGTAACGGGATTGCAACCCTTGGTGTCGCACCCGTACCGCGACTGGCAACGGGATCGCAACCCTCGGTGTCGCGCCCACACTGCGCTCAACCAGTGAGCGGACCGGTCTCTATATGGGATCTGAACCCTCGGCGGGAGCGCCGCCGCACTCCCAAGCGCCGCACTCTACTGAGTGCGCCACAGGGCCGGCCCAGGAAGAGGGGATTTTAAAATAATTAACTTTAAATATTGTTGGGAACTTATTGTAAAATGTAAGGATAGCCTGATGTCTAGTTAGGAAAAAAAAGTAAGGATAAATAGTGGGACAACTTGACATGATGTGTCTCTCGATGTGATAAATATGAAATACCCAACACCAGCTTTGAGAATTCTTGCCTAAAAAGTCTTTGAGCTCAGTCTAGCCTTCATGCTGCTTCCACTTCACGAAGAACACAGAACTGAGGGACAAGGTGAACGGTGCCTTGATGAACAGCCAGACACATCCAGAGTGTGGGACACTCTGGAAGACATTAAAAAGTGCCATAAAAAGTAAAAAGGTAGGACATTGCTGTAGATTTAGAAAGATGAAAGACGCATAACCAAATGCCAGAGACTTGATTAGGTCCTGGTTAAATGAAAAACAGACATAGAGGATGTGTGTGGGGAAGTGTGCACGTGGACTAGGTGACATGAGTAAAGCACATGTGTGACAAAGCGTGCATGTGGAGGGGGATAGAGGAAGTGGCCGAAAGTTTTGCATCTGAGCAGATGATATGTGGACATTCATTGTACTAAACATCCAACTTCTGTCTGATGAAGGTTCCACAGTGAGGTAGGGAGGGAACTGTTAAAATATAACCAGATATGTCGCTTCCACACTTGTGTAGGAAAGGAAGGGTTAGACAAAGTTTGATCAAGTCCGCAGAAGGCAGGGGAAGAAACATAAACTATTTAAAGAGAAAACACAAAATAAGATTAAGTTCAAATTATCTCCAATCACCATCAATAAAGTATTGCTTAAAAAAAAAAAAATCAGCTATATCAACTTCTTCATGATAGCCCCAAACTGGAAGCAACCAAAATGTCCCAAAGATAGAAGAATGGAAAGATAAACAGTGGTCAATTCATACAATAGAAAGCTACTCGAGGAAAGAAAGAAAAAGAAAGTTACTGATCCATGCAGCCCCACAGAGGAGCATCAACCCTGGCTGCACAACGGAAGCCATGCATGGGGCCAGGTCTGGACTGGACAGGGATTCCTCCTCCCAGCAAGCCGAGGCTGGTGCCTGTCCAGCCGCTGCCAGCCCCTGGAGGAGAAAGGCCTGGGTGCCCTGGGATGGGGGTGGGGAAGGGACAGTCCTGAGGACAGGCTCCACCCCAACAGTCTGTCTCTCCCACCTCCCTACCTCTAGGGGACAGAAGTATATGACCGCTGTGGTGAAGCTGTTTGGGCCACTCACCAGGAATTACTACATCCGGGCCATCCTGCACCTCCTGTGAGTCCTTGCCCCCCCTTCCCCCAGGGATCAGGAGGGCCTTGGCATAGACCCCCTCCACTGGCCTGGCTGCCTGGACAGGAGAGCGCCGGCCAAGTCAAGCCCCTTCCTTGGCTGGATGTTTTCCCAAACAAAAACCCAGGTCCCAGGCTCTGGCAGAGGTACCCCAAGCCTGTACCCATCATCTGTTATGCAGAACAACTCGCCCCAAACCTTCGCAGCTTAAGTGCACAGCAGTCATGTTTTGGGGTCGCCTGAGATCAGCTGGGTGGCTCTTGCTTGGGGCTCATAGGGAGGCTTGAGTGGAAGGTTCCCCGCACACGTGTCTGGTGGTCTTTGCTGGGAGGTGGTGGAAGCACCTGTGCATGTAGCCACTCCGTGGCTACCTGGGCTTCCTCTGCATGGTGGCTAAGGTCCAAGAGCAAGTGTCCCAAGAGTTGTCAAGGTACAGATCGAGGCAGAGGACAGCTCCAGGGGCCAAAACTTAAGCCCAACCTTTGGCAGAGCTGGCATCCCTGTGGCCTGGGGTCTGGGGGACAGCACATTTGCCATCTGTCTTGTCCTGAGATCTTGTGAGGCTGGGGCTTCAGACCCCCTTTCTGACTATCCTCCTGTGTTTCCCGTCCTCCTGCCCACACCCTCCCCAGGCTGGCGGTGCCCGCGGGCTTCCTGCTTGCCACCATCCTGGGGACTGCCTGCTTGGCCATTGCGAGCGGCATCTACCTGCTGGTAAGTGGCGTCCTGTGTGGTCAGCCCACCCCCAATCCTTGACACCCTCAGCCAGGGGCTCTGTGTCTGAGCCCACGCGTTTGCATCTTGTCCTGGTGGGGCGGCAGCAATCACTCGTCCCGTGTGTCCTGGGCCACTTCCCTCATTTTCTCATCAATCCGCGCTGCTGCCCTGCCAGGTGGGAAGTGGGGTCTCTACTTCACAAAGAAGGGGAAGGTCAGAGAGGAAACCTGGCTTGTCCTGGTGACACAGCCAGGCCAGCTGAGATCCCAGCCTGTATTTTTGTTGTTTGGGTTTTTTTTGGCCGCTGGCTAGTAAAGGTATCCAACTGTGGACCTCGGTGTTATCAGCACCCCGCTCTGACCAGCTGAGTTCTCTGGCCAGGCCCCAGCCTGGATTTGGATCCATTTATCAGGCTCTTTTCTCCTCTTAACCGTCTTTGCTCCAATTTGGGGGTGGACCCCCCAGGGAGGGCAGGGAAGGGGTGGCCTGCAGCGTGGCTCAGCCTTTCCATGCCCCCCAGGCGGCCGTCCATGGTGAGCAGTGGACCCCCATCGAGCACAAGCGCCAGGAGCGGCCACAGGTCGGAGGCACGATCAAGCAGCCACCCAGCAATCCCCCGCCGCGGCCCCCGGCTGAGGCCCGCAAGAAACCCAGCGAGGAAGTGGCAGCAGCGGGCTCCCTGGGTGGTCCCCAGTCCAACCCCATCCCGGTGACTGATGAGGTCGTATGACCATCGCTGGACCGGTCGGCCTTGGCTCTGACCCACACTCCCCTGCACGGCCACCACCGGGCGGCCACACTTGAAACAATAAACACAGAGAATGCCCTGTGCGCATGCAGCTTTTCCTGGGGGCTGGTGAGAGGGGCCGCCCCTGACATGCACCCCCTTTCCTGCCTGGTGGAACCACACGCCATATTTTGGTTTCATTAGCAGCAGCGTTGCCTTCTTTCTCTGCAGCCCCTGAAATCATGGTGTCTCATATATTCTATGAAATACGGTTGGCACCTGGAATTCCAGGTATGTGAGTTTGTGTTCTGAAATTTACTCCCTTGCCTGGGAGGAGGGAGAATGTGTCCTCCCGTCCCAGCTTTCCCAGACCCTACCTGGACTCACCCTCTGGAGTGTCCCTAATACCACCCTAAGCGGCTTGGATCCCAGAGGTGTCAGATGGGGCTGAGTGAAGAGGGAAAGCAGATGAGCAAATGAGCAGGTCACCGCGACTCTCCCTCACACCCCACCACATCCAGCCTGGTATCTGTCCAGCTCAACCAAAATCCGGCCACTTCCAGACCCCCCTCCTGCTTCCCCGCTCTGCCCTCACCCTCTGCGCGCCACTCCCAGCACTGCAGCCAGAGCTGGCCCTTCCAACCCAGAGCCCTGCCTGCTCAGAACCTGCAAGCAAGCTCGGCTCGCTCTGGTGAAGCCCAGGACAGACGCTCTGCACCCCGGCCCCACTGTTGCCCTCCCTGTCCCCTTGGCTCAGCCACACTGACTGGGTACATCAGGCACAGTGTCTTCTCGGGGCCCTTGCAGTGCTTTTCTCGCTGCCTGGAACACCATTCCCGGATGGCTGCATGGCTCGGCTTCCTTTGCCCTCCCTGTCCCCTTGGCTCAGCCACACTGACTGGGTACATCAGGCACAGTGTCTTCTCAGGGCCCTTGCAGTGCTTTTCTCGCTGCCTGGAACACCATTCCCGGATGGCTGCATGGCTCGGCTTCCTCCCCGACCTCTGCCTGGAACTGCGGCCCCTCTCCCCTCCTCACCTCCACCCTCACTGACCGGAGGCCTCCTGCTGGGTTTGTCCCGTGCCTGGGGGGAGGTGGGGTTCTGCCCCTTTTGTTCACTGCCCTGTTCCCAGTGTGGAGGACAGTGTTGGACACTTAGTAGAAACTCAGTAAGTGAATTGAACACAATCCTCCCAGGCTCTAGATAAAGGCCACCTCCTCCAAGAAGCTTTCCCTGAGTCCTGCTCCTTTGGGCTCCTGGGCATGTGTCCTCGTTCCCCACAGCAGCCTCCCTTCTTCTGGGCACTTGCACACAGTAGGCATTAATCAGTGGATGAAGACTGATCAGGCAGGGGGGGTTCCTGACAACTTTTCAGTGGTCCCACGGCCAATGTCAGCTTTTACTGCTGGGGGACCTGTGGTCACAGGTGGGAGACTAAGGCCCTGAGACTGCCCCAGGGCCTGGGCCCCCTTCCCACAACTGAGGCCCCTTCATTAAATGCCCGCAACAGAACAAGGGCACGGGCCGCTAGTCCTGACGGCCCCTGGTCTGGCAGAACAACAGTCCTGAGGGGCTCCTGGGCCTCAGGACTGACTCTGAAAGCAGTCTGGGCCCCTGCGGGGGTGGGGAGGGTGACTAGTTCTCTAAGGAGGGCACATGCCTGTCAATCGTGCTGCGAAGGCACGTGCCCCCAGCTGACACCCCCTGGGAATTTATCCTGAGACACCTGTCCTTGGGGCGGAGATGGTGCCCCAGATGCTCATGGCCATAACGAAGGGGAGAGGTCATAGCTTGGTTTGGGGGAGTGTGGCCCACGCCCGTGACCAGGTCGATGGCAAAACCACGGGGGACCTCCTTTGCTCCCTGTGCTAAAGTCCATCTCCACCCTGGTGCATCTGCTCATTCGTGCATAGACCTTTCTGCCCCTGGGGGACCAGCTGGGCATCCAAGGCGGGATGAAGGACAATGTGTCATCGAATGCCATCCTCTGGGGATGTATTTGTCAGTTTAATAACACGCGTTTACACTTAAAATAAATAATTGCCTAAGAAAATAGAGGGGTACTTTTTCCTCCCAGACAGGCTGGGAAGAGGGAGCTTGGGGTCCTGGGCCAGCGAGGTGGAGGCAGCCCTCAGACAGCCTTTCCGTGGTAGTTTTGAGACGACAGCCTTTCCGTGGTAGTTTTAAGACGTTCTCCAAGAGGAAACGGGTTCCTTCTAGCGCCATCGTCCGTCTTTGTAAAAGGGTAAACTTGAGACTGGAGATGGGGACGGAGCGGCGTAGGGTCACCCTCCGGGGCCGGGAATCCCAAGGACATGGGGGAGGGGCCCCGCCCTGTCGCGCCGCCAGGGTCGCCCAGGAGGTATAAATAACCATAAATACGCATAAATAGGGGGCGCCGCGGCGGTCACCGCGCCGAGCGCGGCAGGACGCAGGTGCAGCCGACGGGCACACGGATGAACTCGGCGTGGAAGGCGAAGGCGCCGGGCGCGCAGGGCCGGCGGCGCAGCACCAGCAGGCTCTGCAGCAGCTGCACCGAGTTGAGCGCGGCCGTCTCGCGGCCCGTCCTGGCGTTGATGCAGCCGCGGCACAGGCACTCGGCGAAGGCCAGCTTCTGCGGGTAGCGGCTCTCGTCCGTGTCGACGCTGCGGGGACGGGCGGCCATGCAGCCGGTCTCAGCACGGGAACATCCGAGAGCGCAGGAGCAGGGCCCGGGGCTTCCAGGAGCCTCCCTCCCCTTTCCCCACCAGGAGCTCAACCCAACCAATCAAACCCACCCTGCAGGAGCTCGAGCGGGAGATCGGGAATTTCCCCACGGAACCCTGGTAGCCAAGGTCTGGGGACAGCATGTAGGGAGGGGACAGCAGCGAGGACGAGCTCAGCTGACAGAGCCTCAGTTTTCTCGGCCAGTGGGGCTGCTGGATGGATGGAGAGGTGGGGGTGATTATGCCCATTTAACAGGTGAGAACACCGAGGCCAGTGCCCAGAGGCGGGAAGGAGTGCCCAATTCTGCTAGCGGGGACCCCGCGGTCCTCACCGGTATCGCCAGGGTGAGATGGAGCGCTGGTGGGTGTCCGCGTCCAGTACTTCCTCGGGCCGCAGCACCGGGCACTGGGTCCCAGCTGGGGACTCCTCCTGCTGCCGCCTACGACCTGCTGCCTCCAGGCTGGACACCAGGGCTACAGGCAAGGCCTGCTCCCACTTGGCACCTCGAGCCAGCAGATGTGGTGGGGCCTGGCCGAGGGGCAGCTCCTCAGCCGAGTAGCAGCGTGGGGTCCCATGGCTGTGAAATGCCTCCCAGAGTGGGGGGCTGTGGTGGGCCAGGCTGGTGGTCAGCCAGGTCAGAAGCAGGAGGCCATGGAGGAACTGGTGGAACAGGCGGGCAGGTGGTCAGGGGGTGCTCAGGGAAGGGAGCACCTCACTTCCAGCCTAGCTTGTCCCCTTCCCAACAGAAAGATGGGGTACAGCCCTCCCTTTACAGATGGGGACACTGAGGCCCAGAGAGGCTAGCCCAAGGGACCCAGCACACCAGGGCTCCTAGGACCTGGGGAGCTGGTTCTCTTTTCCCTCAGGTTAGGGGGCTTCCTAGACCCCATCCCAACATCCTCATTCTAGGCTCAGAGAACCAATCCTTCTGGGCCAGGCTGCACTATCCGGGTGGGTGTATGGGGAGAGGTGTCGGGCTCACCATTGCTGGTGGTGGTGGCAGTAGCGGCTGTAGGCTAGGCTCAGAGTAACCTGTGCAGCTGTGATGGTTCCGGAGGTGCACCTGGTGGCAGCAGACCTGGCTGCAGCAGGCTCTTTATACCTTTTACACCTGCAGCCACACCTGGGGAAAATCCGGCACTTCCTCCTGGGGAAGTGCCCAGCCGCGAGTGCTTCCTCCTCCTGTCCCCGCGGGTCCCCGCCTCGCTATGCCCCTGCCCTGCCGAGCCCACCTCTCACAGACACAGAACACCACAGACAGGCTTGTGTGGAGCCCCGTCAGACCCTGTTAACCTCCCTGCCACACCCACACGGACCCTTCCCAGCCTGCCACCTGCACACGGAGCCACGATCAGGTCCTGCCCCAACATTCTCAAAACTGACCTAAGCACCTGGGGGGTGGAGGCAGGGGCTTGCTCATTTACATCCCACTGTAGTGCTCCCCCAGGGCCAGTGTCTCCAGTCCTCTGTTGGTAGACATTGAGGTTGGTTCCATTTTTTATCTAAGATGATCAAGATCAGGTGAACATCACATGACCCCCCTCTTGCACAGGTGGGAGAGGTTCCAGAAGGGACCTGAGTTAGAAAAAGGTGTCTTCCTCGGGGTGCACAGTGTAGGGGTGGGAGGACAAGGTCTGAGGGCCCTCGTGCAGTACGCAACCTGCTCAACCATACCCAGTGTCCCTGGAAAGAGAGGAGGGAAGGGAGAAGAGGAAGGAAACGAGGGAAGAGGGGGGAGGGGGAGAGGGCCCCCACCTTGGGCAGATCCCATCTCCGCTCCATCCCCACGCCCCAATGTAGCCAGCGAGGACTCCTCCTGGCGTCCCCACCCTCCCAAAGCACTGGACACAGGTCTGTCCAAGCATGGTCCACCCATAGCCCCAGGGCTGGGACCACGTCAGGGGTAGTTAGTGCATGATGAACTGAATGCCCACGAAGGAGTTGAGGGACAGACAAGTGACGAGTGGGATGGAGGGCCCCCCCCAGCTTGGCTGGGCCCACCCCCATCTCCCGCCTCTGTCCCCACACCCTTTGCCCCAGACCCAGGGGAGGACAGGAGTAGATAAGGCAGCAACCCTCGAGGAGGGCTCAGAGAGGGCAGGGACCTGCCCCAGTTCCAGACCCTGATCCTCCCCGTGTCCCCACCCTCCTTCCCTGGAGCACTCAGAGGGGCTGCGGCCTGGATTCCAGAGCAGCTAGATTCTGATGACAGGGTCTCTGGGGACATGAGGGGTCCCTGGTGCCTGAACCCAGGCTGGTTGACTTCACAGTGGGAGCCCCCACACCCACAGCCAGTTGGAATCACAGGTTAGAATCTGCCATGGGGAGGGGGTGGGAGTTGGCTGGGCCTGCACCTATGAACATGGGCACCAGGGACGCAGATATTCCCTGGAGACCATTTCCAAAAATTTCCAATGAGAGTTGACTAGGATTCGAGGCAGGGCCTCCAGGGACCTCCCTGCCTCTGGCTGGCCCTCCCCTGCCCCCTGCTGGGTCTCCCCCTTGGCTCTGTGGTTGGAACTGTCCTATGTCCAGGTGAATTCCCACCTGCGGCCTCCTCCCTCTGTCCTCCCTGCAGGCTCCTCCTCCCCCCAGGTCCTGACTCATTCTCCCAGGGGGAGGAGGCTGCTGGGGGCCGAGGCGGGGCCTGGCGGCGGCATCACTTAACTAAGATCTCAAGCTTGGTGCGGCCTGGATCCCGCTACCTTCGCCTCTGCCCACCTCTTTCCATCCTGCCCCACCTGGAGGGTGTGTTCTGGCATTTTCTGTTTCTATTTTAAAAGCCAGCTGAATGAGAGCCATCTGTGCGGACCACAGGTGAAGCCGAGACAGGGCTTCGTGCCCACCCATGTGAGCTGCCCCGGGCGGTGCGCTGTCCGCGGGGTCCTGACAGCCAGTCCCTGGGACAAACGGGACCGGAAGGGCGTGGGGTGGGCTGGGCGGCACCTCGTTCCTGCGGGCAGCTGAGGCAAGTGCAGAAGTCCTGGCTTGGGCAAGACTGGAAGTGGCAGGAGGATGACAAAGGTTTGGAGGGCTGCCGGGAGGTGGCGGCCCATACAGGCCCGCCCCCAGACAGACCACGCCCCCAGTCCCAGCTGGTGGCTCAAAGGCTGGGGAGAGACAGATGGAGACCAGGGCAGGAAAGCAGACACGTAGACACCCACCCAGGGACAGAGGAACCGCCCTGGCTGGGTGGGAGCCACCCTCGTGGGCCTGGCTCAGGGAGGCGGCCTGCAGGAGGGTGCCTGCACCAGCTCAGGTTCCCCCACATCCCACCTGCCTTGGGTTCAGTGTCTCCCCAAAACCTCATCTCCACTGGTTATAACTGTTGAGGGTGAGAGATCCTATTATGGTAATTGAAAGGTCAGGCCTTGAAGATGTGATCGGATTGTAGAACCCTGCAGTAGTGAATGGATTAAAAATGGTGGTCAGGGGCGTGGTTCTGAGGGCTTCAAAGGAATGAGGAAGTCTTTCTGCTCTGCCATTTTCACAACGTGATGCCCTGACGTCACTGCAGTCACCACCAAAGAAAGCCTCACCAGATGTGTTCCCTGGACTTCAGACTTCCAGCCTCTGAAACTGTAAGCAATAAATTTTGTTTTCTTACAAAATTACCCAGTTCTATGTATTTTGCTATAAGCAACAGAAATGGACATAGCACCCTCTGTGCAAGGCAGCAGTGCCACCCACCCCAGATGTTTCGAGGGCCAGTGGGGAGGAGGCGGGGTGGGCAGGAGGCAGGGGGTGTCTGCAGGGTCTCGCTCCTGTTAGGGGTTCAGGGTCACTGCTCCTCTGAGTTGCAAATGTGCAGTGCAGAGGGTCATGCCAGGACTCGCTGGCCCGCAAAGGTGTTTCTAGTTAGATGGGAAGCTGGACACACTAGGGGTGGAGGTGGGGACGTCTGCAGGAACTGCTGGCGGGAGCGCAACATTAGAGTGAGAGGGAACAGGTGGCAGAGGTCCCGCCCTGGCGGCCTCACAAGCTCCTGTCATGGCGGGTTTGACTCCAGCACTTTCACCAGCAGGAGTGGTCTCCTCGTCTCTGCCTCAACCATGGCCCCCTCCAGGGCCGGCTCCCCAGGCCTGTTCACCTGGGGCCTGGATAGGGCTGCAGCTCCTGGGGCCGAGGCCGAGAGCAGGGAGGGGCTCATGGAGCCTCACAGCTGGCAGGAGGAGGGGCTGGTGGCATGGGCGCAATCGCAGCAGGACAGGCCCAGGAGAGGACTGGTGGCCACCTGGTGGAGGGCAGGTGCTCTAAGTCATCAGGGGGCAGGACATGACCCCCGGCCACCAGAATCCCACACAAACCATCCTCAGTGAACTGAGCGGTAGGTCATGTGAATGTGATGGAGTCCAAGCAGGAATGGAGCGTGAGGAACTTGTGACCACCCCCAGAACTGTGCGCTGCCTGGAAGCGTCACATTCTCTGGAGGGCAGATGCCCAAGGGCCGTCCTCACCGCGTGACAGAGGCCTTCCTGTCCCCAGACACTAGCCAGAACGCCCTCTCCACTGGACACCGGAGGGCAGAGTCCCCTGCACAGGCCAGCCTGCTCGCTCTGCTCACTTGGGGGAGTTCCCTTTGTGCCTGTCTTCAACCCGATGGCAAATCAAAGCCACAAAAAATTGCCCGGACTCACCATCAAGACCAAGCTGCTGTGACCCAGCTGAATGGCGTGGCTGTGCTGTGAGAGGGGTGCAGATGTAAGATGGGAACAGTCCACTGGAGAGAGCATAGGCCATCTGGCAGCACTTCACCCGGAGGTTCTAGGAAGGGCAGGGCAGGCCGTGGTGTCATGCTTGAGGATGGACCTGGAGTGTGTGCTTGGGAGGCCTTGGGGTCTTGGCCTCTCTGGGGCTCCTGTGTGCACTGTCACCTCAATACTCACAGGGGTGGGGGCAGTGAGCGCCAGGGGGCGCTCTCCCATGGGAGTGCTGTGGACTAGCACACCTCGGCCCTCAACATTCTCATCTGGGTCAGGGTGAGGTGATGTGGTCAGAGCAGAGGCCCTCAGACTCCCTGCCAACTGCTATACTGTCTCTGCCCAGGCCAGGGCCCACTGCTGGGAAGGTGGCACCATAACCCCAAAGGGAACAGGGTGGGTGTTAGCCCACCTTCACGGTGGGGAAACTGAGGTGCAGCACCCCACAGAGGTCACCCCACAGAAGTCCTCGCCCGCCTTCAATGGGCTCCCAAATACCAGGCAGAGTACAACGGAGTCGAGGGGGCTGGACCCAGGCACACAGACAGCACAAGGGCAGGGACAACTGCTTATCAAAATATTTTATTTTAGGAGACCCTCAAAAAAGATCCTCCACATTAGACAGATGCCCCACAATACCCCTGGGCTGTTTTTTTGGTCTTTTCTGTATTTTTTTTTTCCTTTTTAAATCAACTAAACAATTTGATGCTTAAAATAAAAGACAGGAACTATTTCCCAATCAGACTTTAGTCAAGAATATATATATATATTTTTTGATCCTGGGGCGGACGAGGAAAGGGAAGACGCTGCCAGTAGATCAGGAAGTGTTCGGTTCCTCATTACCAGGACGGAGGACAGCTCTGCTGAAGACAGGGACACACAGCAGGGGCTACCGTGGCCTGACTGGAAGAGGGGCGAAAAGGAAGGGGGGTGGGAGGGAAAAAGTGTTGTGAGCTGGGCAGGTGTCTGGACTTATAATTTACATAAAATTGGTGCTGCGGTCGCGGGACTCCGACCTGTCTGTGCGGTGGGACTTTGCTAGGGGAGGGACCGACCCAGTCTGGTGAGCAGGCTGGGGTCCAGCGTCATCTTCATTTCGTGTGTGGCTTCTTTTCCAGCTGAGAAACTGTTTTTTCTCTTTAAATTTTTAAAAAGAATCACAGCCAAAATAAGACATTAACTGCAAAATCCAAAATGGCTGTGCTTACCCTATTTATAAAAACACGTGAGAGTCTGCTCTGGGGAGCCAAGCCCGTGGGCTCTGCTATACTTTCCCGGGGATCTTGGCCCGCTTGCGTGCGATGGCATCCTCCACGGCTTTGAGCTGCTTCAGGAGCTCCTCCCGCCGCGACAGTGTGCTGGCCTTCCCTGATTTGGTGCTGGCGGCAGAGCCCGCGTCCGAGGCCTTGCCGGGTACACTTGTGACCTTGCTGGAGCTCCTCGACTGGGGTGATGACTGACGCTTCCTGGGGGGTTTGGAGGGACAGTAAGGCAGGACCTCAGAGCTGTGTCTGCTGGTGCGGGGAGCAATGCAGAAGTCCTCCCTGTGAGCCAGCATCCAGGCCTCCTCGGCAGAGTCCCCAAAACAGGACAGGGCTCTGGCTGGTGGCCTCCCACTGCCATGCCTGTTCTGGCCACAGGCAGGCCTGGCCAGCCCCGCTCCCCTGGCCCTGCCCCTTCCTTCCCAGGTCAGAGACTGGGAGGGTTCTGGGCTGGCCCCTTGTTCTTCACCCACAACCTCTCTGTGTCCACGGCCAGGGGGGTGTGAGAGAGGGGTTGGGCGTCTGGGCCCAGGGCAGCCCAGCAGGTGCGGCAGAGATTTCCTTTGGAAGGAATCTGCATCTTGCCCCTGTCCCCTTGACATGGAGAGTAAGAAAGGAACAAGCATCATCTCAGCCCCCGGCCCTCCTCGGGCCCCACAAGCCAAGCACCTCAGGTGTGTCCAGAGCCTGCGGTGGGCACAGTAGGAGGTGCAGCAAGTCTGGGCCACCCTGCTGCCTTCTGAGCTGAGGAGAGTCCTGGGGCCTGGCCCAGGGCTAGCCCTGATCACCTTGGCCTCCTCAGGGCAGAGGCTGGGTCCAGCCTCCTCAGTGTGCCCAAGGCATAGGTGGGGACTCACCTGTCTGCCGGGGCCACAGGGGCTTTCGAGCTCTGGCCTCTCTGCCGCTCTGGCTTTGGGGAGCCCAGTCTCCCACCTGACTTCCGGTCCCGAGAACCTGGGCAAAAGGGAGCAAAGTAAGGCTGGCTGGTGGTGAGGAGTTCAGTGAGGACAGCCTCACCGGACGCCTGGGATCTAGTTCCAAAGAGTGGAGGCACCTCCACGTACCTCCTCTGCTTTTATGAAGAAGATAAGAATGGAAGAGCCATGTAAAAAAGGAGGGAGATGTGAGCGCCAACGTGTCACAGGACCAGGCCCCAGTGACACTCCTGACGTCAAGGTTGCATCTGGATTCTCGGCTTTACCGAGCACTCCCTGTCTAATAAAAACAAAATAAAACTCTTACTTAGCTTTGAAGAAAGCTATCACATGGGTCTTCAAATATGGAGCGATAAAAAACGTATGACAGTTTAAAAAAGAAAAGCAAAACCAAGAGGTCAGGAATGTTTTATCCCACCACTGCTAAGGTGGGGCGTGTGGCAGTACGAGGTTAGGGTCACCACCTGGTGCAGGTGCCCTGGTTCGAGACCAGTGAGGGTCACGCAACCCTGGCAAGGATGGTGAGGCGGCTCCCAGGCCAGCCCACCAGCTTCCTCTTCCTGCACTCAACAGGCCCAGGAACCTGCCCTGGAGGGCGCCCCGAACCTCAGTCTCTGCCAGTGGTGGCCAGGCCCCTGTACCCCCATCTCAAGGAGGAAACTCAGGTTTTGTTCTGTCTGTCAAGCCAGCCAGGAAGATTCCCATCTTTCCATCTGAGCCAGGGGCTCTCAAGGTGTGGTACAGGGATGGCTGGGGGTCCCCGAGGCCCTTTCAGGTCTACACGGTGAGACAGTAACACAGAAACACTGACTGCCTTTCCAGCTATGTCCCTGTGAGCCTGTGGAGTTCCGGGTGCCCCATGATGGGTGCCATGCCCAGAGGGATGGTCCCAGCTGCCTTCAGTCAGCCAACATTAGAGATTTGCAAAAAAGGAAAATCAATGCCATTCCTGCTAATTTCTTTTGTTTTGGGAAATGTAATTATTTTCCATAAATGGTATTTGTGTTAAAATGTAGTGGTTTATTACTATTTTAAAACAAATATTAAATTTTGAAATTTTAGTTACTAATATCATAAATATTGATAAATGTAACTCACAATTAGAAGTTCTTTGGGTTCCTCCTCAGTATTCTTTAACAGCAAACAGGGTGTTGCAACCCAACAGTTTGAGAGCTGCTGGCCGGCACTCTGGGGGCCCCACTGGTCCTTCTGCAAGCCCCCCAAGGCTGCCCCCATCTCTGCCCTGGTCTCTAAGAGGCCTAGGGGAGGCTCACCTCGCTCGGGGGATAAGTTCGCCCGCTTGGCAGGAGGAGGGCTTTGTCTGTCCTTGTCTGATGGTTCATATCGCTTCCTGCTCCCCTTATCAGCTGCCTAGAATGACAGAGACGACATGATGGCAGAGGGCCAGTGGCCGCATCCTCACACCCGGCTGTCATCACCAGCGACCTGCCCTCTGTTCCCACAAATCCCTCTCTGGGGCCTCCCGAACAGCTGCCTAGAATGACAGAGACGACATGATGGCAGAGGGCCAGTGGCCGCATCCTCACACCGGGCTGTCATCACCAGCGACCTGCCCTCTGTTCCCACAAATCCCTCTCTGGGGCCTCCCGAGGGGCCTTCACTGTGTGCAGCACTTTTTGCCCTGCACAAGGCCTCCACGACCCATGTCCTGCACTGGGAAGGGCCCTGTGGCTCTGCTTGCCCCCACGGGGGTCATTAGCAGGAAACTGCCCCATGTGCTGGGCCTCTTGCCCTGCCAGCCACCTGCACAGAGACTTGGGCTCTCTGATGCCAAGGGAGGGGTGAGAACCATGGCGCTTTGGTGACGAGGACTTGGGCTGCGTCTCCCTGCTCTCTGTGCTCAGGCTGCTCTGTTGGAATGTGCTGGGCTACAGGCACAAGAACGCGTCCTTGAGGCAGGAGGTGCCCAGGACCTGCTCCCCGACGTGCCAGGCTCTGCTGATGCATGCAGGAGGCCACTCACTGGCCTCACTTGGTCTCAATCCCACAGGAGGAATCTGGCCCGAGGGAGCAGGACAGACCTGATGTGGCTTCCTGGGCTCCCGCCAGCCGGGCCCAGGTGCTGCTGCCTGGATGTCGGGCAGCCCACTGCCCGGGCCCCTGGATTCACCTTGTTCAATAGCGTCAACTTGATCTCCTTGTGGGCAATGAACGTGCTCTGCTGGGGCTGCCCAGCAGGTGCCTGCTGAGGTGTCGTGGGCTGCTGGGAGGACTTTCCACCTGCAGGTGGTTTCACAGATTTGGGTGGCTGCGTGGACGAATCCCTTTTCCGCTTTTCCTCCTTAACACCATCTTCTTTCTTAGATTTTCCTGCCAATAAGAAGTCCTAGTTAGGGCATACAGTGACAGTTTTCCTGTGGGCCGCTCTGGCAGCCAGGCAGCATCTAGGTGACACCACCTTTCTCATGGGAGGCCCAGCCCCTCTGGGCTGCACCCCCAGGACGCAGGGCCCACATACCTTTCTCCTTCTTGGTCTGGGCTGGGGTGGGGGAACGCGAACTGGCTGAGGACACAGGGCTGGCTAGGTCCGCGTACATGTCCTCCGAGTCCACACTGTGCGCTGAGCTGCTGCTGGATGTGGCACTGGACACTGAGGAGACACTGCTCACGCTCAGGGACCTGGACACACACAACACGTCTGTGCCATGAGGCTGACCGCAAGACAGACTGGGCCAGAGGCGGGTCTCTTCAGTGTGCTTTTGCCCAATTTTATTTATTTATTTTTGTCCTTTTTGAGACTGGCCGTACCGTGCTCAGCCAGTGAGTGCTGTGAACGCACCAGTCATCCCTATATAGGATCCGAACCCGTGGCGGGAGCACTGCTGCGCTCCCAGCGCCGCATCCTCCCGAGTGCGCCACGGGCTCGGCCCTGCCCAATTTTAAATTATCGTGAAGGAACGTGTACCCAATGAACATGAGGTTTGAGGGGGGCTCTGAGTAGTTCGAAGGTGCTACACAGTGAAGGGATGACTATGCCACTAATAAATGGCCACAGTACTGGGGAGAGAAAGGTGACTGAGCTTGAACCAGCAATGCTGATAGCAGAACATAAGCAGGAGAGTCCCTGGTTAAAGGTGACGGCTTTTGTCTTCAGTAAAATCAAAAAGGAGATGAGGGATTTCCCTGATGTCAGGGCACGCCTCACAAAAGTGAGGAAGATGATCTTCAGACCCCAGGTCCTGCGGCCAGCACTTTGGCATCTGCCCTGCCCTGCCTGCCACACTCTGAGGGGGCACACATCAGCACTTCCTAAGGGGGGTGGGGCACCAGAACAGGGGAAGGAGGAAGGAAAGGAGAAGTTTTTTATTTTTAAAAGCAGGTTAGGTCTTTGAAGCATTCCAGACCTATTAAGAGAGATCTTAGGCAGATGTGTAAACCACCTGCTGCCTGGAGATGAAAGAGCGAGCTTGACATAAGGAATCAGGGCTGATTTGATGCTGTCTTCTTTTTAAACAACTAAACAGCAGACATCTTTTCCACTTACTTGAAAAGGGGGCTCCCTCACCCCTTAACTGCCCGGGCCTGGCTCCCTCCACTAGGCTGTGCAGGCCTGAGCAGGCCCCAGCCCATCCATACAAAGGGCACGAACAGAGGACACAAAGGGTACGGGACTCTCCCAGTCTGCTGGAAGCTCCCGCTTCCTCTGCCACCTGCGGGTGCTCTGTGGAGTAGGGAGGGCGTCTGTCGCCAGCAGCAGGGGAGGCCCCTCCTCTGGCGGCCGAGCCCTGGACTCCTGGACCTGGGCTGAGCCTCCCTGTGTATCAGTTAACCTCCTTCTCTGTGACACAGCCAGTGCAGCCAGCCTTTCACTGCCCCAAGGTGACTCAAACTTAGAGGAGCTGCGAGCACTGGCCACAGACTGCCTGAGGGAGAAACCGAGGCATGGCGGGTGGCAATGACGGGGCCCAGAGAAAAGCCAGCAATGACCTGGAGCGGGAGCTGGAGCCGCTGAAGCTGCTGCCGCTGCCGCTGTGGCTGCCGCTGAGAGTCCGCCTGCAACACAAGCACAGAGCGCGCTCAGAAGGCCACGCTCACCCCAGGACAAAGGCCCTGGCCCAGACGCAAGGCCATGAGAAGTTCACTGCTGCTCACTTGGAACAGTGCATGGTCTGTTTTCTTTTAGGTGTAACTTTTTCTTAAAATAAAAAACTAAATATCACAGGAACGTTTATACAGGTCCCTCTCAGCGCCCAGACACGGGAGCCACTGTCTCCTGCACCAGCCGCTTCTCTCCAGGGAAGATCCTGGAGTCAGGGGTCTTCCACACCGTCCTCTCCCCAGGGTCCTGGGACGTGTGGAGGCGAGAAGGGGTTCATTCCTCCCATCATGCTCCAGGGAAACAGGCTCAGTGAGGGCACATGACTGGCCAAAGTCACACGGGTTAGGGGAGGGAGGCTTCTTGGTGGGCGCTTGGCATGCTGGGCTGTCACTTTGCCTAGGGCACCCTCCCACCCCTGCCTCTGGACTTGGCGCCTGTTTTGTTGTGGCACTAAAGACATGAGAAATCCCATGAGGATTGCTGAAGCTGGAGCGCTCACCTCCGGGGGGGGGTCCTGGCTTGGCGCTCCTTCCTCCTGGCTTCCCGAGGGTCCCCTGGCTTGGCGGGCTCAGGGACAGGAGCAGTGGTTTTGGCAGCCTGAGGGGGGGCTGGAGGCGGGGCCAGCTTCTTCACGGACTTTTCTCTGTGATATGGAGGAAGGTTCAGTTAGGGCTGTACTACTCGCACCCACGCCTCAGGCTGCTCCCTGCTGCTCTGTGGAACGTCTCCAACGCCACCCACCGTGGTTTCCCTGCTTCCCTTTCTAAGGCAGGAATGGAAGGTGCATCCCGGCAGTGAAGAAATAAACCTATCAGAAGACTCTGAGAACACCCACAACAGGTGGTGTCCCCTTAGGGCTGCGTCTTTGTGTGCTCCTGGATGAGCGGCAGCTTCCTGGAGACACACCCCCCCGACCTCCTGTACCCACTTGCCCAGCCCTTGCTGCCAGTGGCCCTCTCATGTTGCCGTTGGACACTCCCACGTGGGAAGCACACGCCAACAAGGTGGATATTACTGGCAGGAAACAGAAAGTAAGTCTCGGGACTGGCCATTTGTCTCAGTTGGTTAGAGCACAGCCTTGTAACACCAAGGTCAAGGGCCTGGTTCCCTGTACTGGCCAGTGGCCAAAGACAAACGAGTCAACAGTCAGTCAGTCAGTCTTGAGCAAAAGGAAGCTGCTGAGCACAACGTCAAGGACAAATCTCAAGTCAGTGCTGGAAACAGAGCACAGCCAATATGCCTTCTTCAGGGCTCCTGTCACATAGCGCTCAGGAGCAGTGACAACAGGCAGAGCAGCCGCTGCTGGGCTGGTGGGGAGCAGAGTGGGCACACGATGTTAAAATTCATCAAATGGTATATTTAAATGGAGCAGGGCACTAATTGTAATCGTTCCTCAATACACCAGTTGGTTTTCTCACTTTTTCTGAGGCCTGTTATTTAAGGACAAAACCCCTGTAGCATGGAGCTACTTGATACCCCTATGCAGTGGGTGCTGGACTATTTCCTGCTGAATGAGTAACAAACATAACAAATCAAAAAGTGGAGCCAGCGCTGGCTTCACACTTGCCCAGGCAGGGTCCTGTGTCTGCTCAGGTGCAAGGCCGCCTACCCGCAGGTATCAGCAAGAGCCACACTGGGTCATTTAAACGCTGACCCCTGTGCATTCAGCAAAGCTGCAGGAGAAGCGGATCACGCTGCGAGCCCAGAGGCTGCACGTCACGTGTATCAATGTTGCATACCAAGCAACCCTAAGCATCCAGCTCCTCCAGGTGTTGCTTCAGTTGCAGCCATTAGGAAGGACTGACGTGACCAATTCTGGGAAGCAGCAAAGGTGAACAGCAGATGGAACCTCACAGGGTTTTGCTCTTTTCTACAAGGTACAGACACAGCCACGTGGCTGCCTGCCCCAGAGCACGGGGGAAACCACCATGCCAGCTGCAGTCCCAAACCCAACAGCCTGTGCGATGGCTGTGGGGACAATGGCAGCAGTGCCCAATGCTGGTGGAGCGTCACTGCTGTGGCGCTTTCCTAATGGAACCTCCAAGGATCTGCCATCTGGCAATCTATAGGCAGAGCGCCACACAGAGGCACAGGCCACCAAGTCCACACCCTTGAGAGGTGAGACAAGGGTCTGAGGCCAGCACCTCCCCCCATCTTCCAGGGGCTACGTCCACAGCCACTGAGGCCTCTCCACCTCTGTGGTCACCAATACGACACACAAGACAGACAGATGAAGGAAGCTGGTGCCCCCACCCCCCTTGCAACTTACCCTGCTTTCCCGGGAGGCGGAGCCGGCTCCCCCTTGGTTCTCACAGGTCTGTGGGGCGAGGGTGTTGGAGAGGGGGATGGGGATGAGGAGAAGGACCGAGACCTACGGAGCAAACACAGGTGTTAGGAGGAGTCTGGTGTGATCCAGCCCAAGCCCACCTCCACAGACCCCCAGAAAGTACCACCTAGAGCTTCTACACATTTGCCTCAGATTTAAACTTGGTTCAGACCATTGTGGCACGTGCCAAGAACACATGTCCAGAACAGAAAGGAGGGTGCTGAAAGGGCAGTCAGCCCCCGGGGGGGGGGGGCGCGGACCGGGGACCCGGGTGTGCATGTGAGCGTGCAGGACTGGAGATCACAGGCTTGACCTGACATCCACGGGCCAATGTGGCCTTGGGCCGAGCAGGGGACTCGAGAGACCCAGATGGCTTGAAAGTGGTAGGGGGAAGTGAGGTGTGGCCCCAAGCACCACAGGACAGGTCAAGCCCAGGTTGGCAAAAGCAGGCGACAGAGGCTGTGTGCAGAGGTGATGGTGGCAGGACTCAGGGCTGGCTTGGCCCAGGGAGGGAGAGCAGGGTGATGAAACTGCCTAGAGGCGGAGCTCTGGTGGCATGGTCAGAGCCCGCCACCCCTGGGAGCTCCCTGGTTCAGTGACTCTGACCCTGTCCCAGGACAGGGTCTCGGAGCAACCCAGGATGGCACCCGTGAAGTAGGAGGGTGGAAACTGCAAGGGCCAGCCTGTTTTCCCCCCTTGAGCACCGTTGTGTGGGATTTTCAGCTTTTCCAGCCTGGCAGCACCAGCAACTGAAACAAGGAGGTCAGGACCTCGCAGTCACACACGCTACAATCTTTAAAGGCGAAGCTCGCAGGAGAACTACGTCTGTCCTCTCCACCGCATGCATGCCTCACTTTGCTGGGCCACCCACCATGGGAGGAGCTGGAAGGGAGCCCAGCCTGAGGGAACCTCCAACTGTGCATGGCAGCATCGCCAGCCCGGGAGACCCTCTTCCCTGTCTGCTCCTCGGAAAGGGCCTCTGCGGCTCAGCTCCAGCGAAAACAGCTGCAGAGCCTGGGCCTGGACCCCAGCGCAGAGGACCCCGCACCCGTGGTCCAGCTCAGCAGCCAGCAGGGGTCTCAAACACAACCGGGGGGCCACGTAGCTAAGCAAGGTGCGTCTACCTCTGCAGAAATGCCTAAGCTGATGCTGTGAGGACGTGATGGTGCCACGATGGAGCTCAAAAGAGAAGCCAAGCGGCACTTATTCAGAAGTGGCTGATGGGAAGGCCCTGTATGTGAGAGAGCCACACCTCCCTCTCCTCCTGCACGTCACTGAGCTGAAGGGCCAGTGAGCACCTGAGGAGTGAACCTGCCAGTCCTTGTTCCTCTGCCCCTTGGCTGGGGTGTCCCCCATCTCAGGTGACAAGGTTGCCATGGGGCTTTCCTCCCAGTCTCTCCTCCCAGGATCATCAACTGCACACGCAGAGCAAAAATCACTTATAGTTGCCACCCAAACCCATCAATGTGACTTCACATTTCTAAAATTTCCAAACTTCTCAGCTTGACCTGAAGGCTTTTTCCCACACCTTGCAAGCTATGTTTCCTAAATGAAGCTCCATGCAGAGTTCTTCCCATCTCCACGCAACAACCCTGACAGGAGGCACCCCCGAGTGCCCATGTCAACCTCTCTGCGCTCTGGTCCTGTCAACACCCCAGCAGGACACTGAGGCCCACGCACCCACAGCTGGCACTCGGGTACACTTAGGAGAAGGCCCATCTCTTGTTCACAGCTGCCTGCTGCTCTAAGATCCAACATCCGTGGAAAACAGGTCCCTACACAGGAGTGTAATGCACTCCAGTTTGTTCTGCACCCACAAAATATGTCAACTTGACATCAGATTCAACAGCTTCTAGGATCCCTTACTGCTGCTTTCTAATTCTCTCTATAACTGTGTCTGTCCTCAGGTAAGATATCTGTTGGGAAGGGGTGCTAGTGGGTGGGACAACAAACCACCCTAAGATGGACTGGTCAGCTCTACTCCAAGAAAGACATATGGCGATGACACTTCCAAAAGCAGCGGGGGGGGCATGGGGGCTGCATGTGATTCTCTGGTCAACCCTGGGACTAAATGCCCCCCACCCAACCCACCCTGCTAGCTCTCTTGGGGTGTCATGCTGTATTTATCTATGACTTACCCAGACTGGGCCTGAAGTGACACTGGACTGGGAGAGGGCCCAGGCGGAGCAGAAGCTACATGTAGGACTGTCATGGAGGGAGCAGCCCATGTGCCAGCCCACTGCACACCCTGCCCTAGTCTCTCTCTGGTCCTGGGTCTTTCTTCTCTCAACTGAGGAAAAGGAAAGGGAGTGGGCGGGGCTTCCCACACTGGCAGAGTGTGGCAGAAAGGGACTACATTGGCGGGTGTTCCTGTGGGTAGGACAGGTGACATGGAAGGCCACATATGTGCTGGCAGAACTCAGCTTAACCAATGACTATTTTTTGTATCCAAATGACAACCAAGAACTGTTTAAACAAAATTGTATGAAGCTTCTAGATAGTGTAAATGCTTCTGTATCTGTGACGTGCTATGTCACCAGCCACATGTGGCCAACGAGCGCTTGAAATGTGGCTCGCGCCATCTCAGCAAGCAGCCCCTGCAATGGATGGGGCAGTTCCAGAGGCTGTGCCTGCAGGTGCCCCCTCCCCGACTGCAACCCACTCGACAGGCCAGCGGCAGCTCTGCCTCTGGATCGCCTCTTCAGCGGGCACTCCAGCACTCGTGGTTTATGCTATCTGGCGTTTCACTGCGTGTCATTCTTCAGAATTCACTGTTAGACATGTAACTTACTGACACTGTTTTGAAACAAGTACTTAGAACAACCATCAAGACGAAGTCTGTCACTAGTGGCTGGCAAACGTGCTATGATGCGAGGCATGTCAAGAGAAGCTGTGCGCATGCACCTGCTGTTGGGCCCCAGCCGGGTCTTGGGCACATACCTGGACCGGCTGCCTGAGAACGAGCTGTGTCTGGAAGAACGGCTAGAGTAGGAGCTGTATGACGAAGACCGGGACCGGGACCGGGATGAGCCAGAGCCAGAGTAGGACGATGACCGTGAAGATGACCTGGAGAAACGGAGAAGGGAGCGGAAGACAGGTGAGAAGACTTTCACGCCCCTGCAGGTCCCATGCTGAATGTGTCCTTCAGTGCAGACCTGGATGGCACAGCTACACACTTGTTCAGACACACATGCATGGACATGCACACACACCGCCTTTGGACACATGAGGACATGCTGTAGTCCAACCCGTTTGGTGCAGAATTGTGTTCAGAAACTGAGCCCCAAGTAATGGGTGTGCCCACTATCAAGGTGACCCAGCACCTGGCCTAGTGGACAGAGCTGGGTGTGTGCACACAACCCTTGCATGCATGTGTCTGTGTATTTCTCTGTCCATATGTGTGCACTTTGAACATGATGGGGTCCATCTGGCCCCCCTGCCATCTCTAACTCTGTCCTTGGGCAGTGAGACCTGGCTCTCATTGAACACACCAGGAGGTGCGTTGTGGGCAGACGCAGAACACACACAGAGTTTCAGCGCTACTAACCCAAGCTCCCCAGAGAAGGAGGCTAACTAATTACAGGATTTGAGCACTGTTCTCCTAGTCTGCAGCCCACAGCACCCCACAGGGACCTGGGTGAGCTCCTCCAGGTGGCTGCACTGTTAGGCTCAGCTGCTGGTGTTTGTATCCCACATTGGGTTGCCACATCCTGGCTGATCTTCACTGTCTATTTTTTTTTTTTTCCTTTTTGTCTTTTTTCGTGTCCGGCAACGGATCACAACCCTCAGTGTCGCGCCCGTACCGGACTGGGACCGGCAACGGGATCGCAACCCTCGGTGTTGCGCCTGCACCTCACTCAGCCAGTGAGCGGGAACCGGTCTGTATGTGGGATCCGAACCCTCAGCGGGAGCGCAGCCGCACTCCCAAGCGGCGCACTGTAGCAATGCGCCACCGGGCCGGCCCTTCACTGTCTATTCTGGAGGCTCTAACATCAGTCCTATCTGGTGCTGATGTTCTTTGCTGAATAACAAATGCCTGTTTAATCCTACTGACATTTCCTCAGGTAATGACTCCACAGGAGAAACGGTCTGGCCAGGGTGTCCACAAACTGACCTGGTGAGAGGACGTGGCTGTGGGGTCAGTGGGGTGTTTAACCAGCCATGTACACAAGCTGGCTTCTCTACCTGGAGGAATTGGATGCAGAGGCAGAAGAAGCTGACGTTTTTCGACGCCTGCGTGCCCGGCTGGGGGAGACCGACAGCCCGAGCTTCTTCTTGGGAGACTTGGATCGGCGCCAGGGGTCCTTCCACTCATCAGCACGCTTCACCTGCGGCCCTGCAGAGGCGGCCTCCTTCTTTGGTGGCTCAGCTTGACGGCTAGAATCACATAGGGGTTAGCAACTCTTGGCACCTTCTGTTTCCCAGCAATGCTGTTTGGGTGAAAGGAATTGGGAGGCGAGATTATTATTCAACTGGCTTATTTAAGGAATTCCCAAAAAATAAAAGGTCATATACAAAAGGTGATAGATGTTTCATTTACAAAATTTATTATTAATGAGACAAGCAGAGACCTCTCTATAAACGGTCTCAACTTAAATGTCTCTTTTTTAGGGAAACGTCCCTATTTCTCTTTAACCATAATGGTAATTACTTTCTTGGGTGGCATTACTTAATTTCTGTCTTCCCGACTATACTATCAGCTCTGGGAGGGACAGAGACAGCGTCTGCCTTGTCCAACACTGTTGTCTCTAGCACTGTCACATAGCAGGTACCTAACATTTATGAAATTAAAAAAACAAAAATTACTTTTTGTTTTGAAATACAATAAAAGACTTGTGAATTAACAAACCCAAGCCTTAAGTATTTTCTTTGTTCTTTAACTTATGTTTAAAGAGACTGGTTTAATTACATCTAGTGAGCCAGAGAGCATCCTGATTACACCCCTGAAAAAAGCTGAGAGCCATGAGAGAGCCACAGGCCCTCCTACAGGATGGCCGCCGACCTCAAGTGTCAGGAAGAGGCTGGCAGGTGAGAAGGAGGCAGTGAAGAGCAATTTCTTGAAGACCCCAAAGGGGTTTGTGGAAGTGGTAATCACAGGTGGGCACACGAGATCAACTGGAAACGAGTCACAGACCTAAAGTGAGAGCCAAACTCTGTGGTGCTGAGCAGGCCACATGGTGGGCAGGAACACAACAATGCCACTGAGGCTGGTCTCAAGAAGCCAGGAGACGACCTTGGCCACTCAGAGGGCAGGGGAGCAACAGGGCTGGGAGGAGACAGGTCAGCCAGTCCTGCATTTATAACTCCTGCCCATCTTCGCCTCAAGAGCTCATGGTGGGGAGCACAGGAGCACAGAGAGCTCAGAAGAGTGGCCCAGGGCCCAGTGGCATGTCTGCTTGGAGGAAGGAGGATCAGCACCAAGTCAGGGACACCCTACACCCAAGAAATGTTCCATAAACCCAACCACACCCACTGAAAAGTGACCCAAAACTCAGGGCCACAGAACTAATACCAAAGTAGTCTAAGTTCAATCACAATTTGAGAAAAATGGAAAATATAAATGCCTCATAAGAAGATATCTGCTGATCCTGTGAAGTCTACACTGTTAGTAAAATACAGACTATATATTTTTTAAAAATCATAAAAGTTCATTTAAAATTTCTGGAAAATACATGAAGTAAAAGTAAGAAGATAGAAGTCACCTGTCCCCTCACTGTCCGGGTATGGCCACTGCTTGGCATCTCTGTGCACCTCACTTTTCAGGATGAACGCACACATGCTTCAAATTAAGCACAACTGGGACCTGCTTGGTGGGCTGCCCGGCCGACACTGGGGTGGGTTTCCCATCACTCATTTGCTAAGTTGTGGTCTTTCTTGACTACATAATAATTCACTGTCTGATGCTACATAATCTAAATATTTCTATACTGTTGTTTCTTTTTAAAAACACAAATAATATTGAAATGGTCCTTTTTAATGTAAAAGTTTGTGGACATCTCATTGTTTTTAGGGCCAACTCCTTAGAGATGGAATTAGAGTGTCAAAGGAGATGAACATTTTACAGGATCTTGGTAATTGGTTAAATATTTTCCCTGGAAGTGGACCAAAGCAGCGTGAGGGCACCCATTCTGCCTCACTCTCAACAATCAGTTAAAGACACCACCCAGACCGAAACAAACAAGCCAAAAATTCTGGCAACTGCATAAATAGAACATGGCTTCTCATTTGTTTAAAATGCGTCTTTGGTGACTGGTGAGGCTCTGTACTGCTTCTTAGCCGCCTGCATCTTTTAAAGTTGTCCAGTCTTCTTTACCAGTTTTCTAATGAGCCATGTCTACATGGTGGAGTAAGTGGAACTCTTACTATGCTGTATTTTTCCAGGGCCATCTGCCTTTGTGTTGTGTGGTGGACTGACAAGACCTTAACGTTTTCATACAGTCAAACTGATTTGAGTCCTCATCCTCCGGGGCAGCTTCTCTTACGCAGGAAGTTCTTCTGGCTCCTCAGTCACACTCACTTGAATTTTTCTTCTAGTTGTCTACAGCATCTGTCTGTCTGTCTTTTTATTTTTACCACTGGCCTATACAGAGAACTGAACTGAACTTGACCTTGGTGTTATAAGGCCGAGCTCTAACCCGCTGAGCTAACTGGCCAGCCCTTTCTTTCTCTTTACACCCTACTCTGTATCTATTTGGAATTCATCTGTTTTGGTATATGGTGTGTATGGTATGGTACGACGGGAGGTCTACAACCAATTACTTCTGAGGCACGGCAGGCCAGCCTCCCCTGCCTCATGATCTGTGATGTCAGCTTTGATGACAATAAATTCTTAACTCTGAGGGGACTGCTCATGGGCTATGCTCTCCCATTAGTCTATCTTAGACTCTCATTTTAGAATCATACCTGCACACATATATTTAAAACTCCCAATACACTTGATTTTCAGAGATTCATTGGTATGTCCTGCCTGTGTTCACCCGCAGAGCAACTTCAGCAGCACTGTGTCACACAGGCTGCTCTCCAACCCCACTGGGCTTCAGATTAGATTATTAAACTTACTAACAGTATCTCGCCATTAATTCTAGTCTTCTTTTATGGTTGTCAATAAAGGATAACAGTTTTCTTCATAAAAGGTCCTGCCTTTAAAATTTTTTTCTTTTCAAGATTTTTTAGTTTCTGTGTTATTGAGAATGGGAGTCTCCATGGCCGGCATTTTGTTTGCACCTGGCTTTGCTGTGATCAGCATCTACTGATATTACACGCTGACATGAAAACCACTTCCTGTTTGTATTTCCAGGACTTGTATTTAATCAGCCAGCCAATTGGGAAGCACCATGCCTACCATCTGCTGAGAATCCAGGCCGAGAGCAACGTCCAACACTTAAAGCTGCCCAAGGCACACTATATCAAGGCTAAGTGCCTGTGTTCTCAGCCCAAAACCTCGAGGGTTATTGCCACATCCAGGTGTCCTCTGGAAAAGTAACCCAGGAAGGAAGTGAACACCCGTCTGATGGTTTCACCTGTCACAGGCCACTAGGTAGTGGCTTTCATCTTTATTCTTCCTGTATATTCTTGTCCTAAAAACTCAACAGGAAAGGGGACATCTTGGTCGCCGGGCTTTTCATTAGTCACCAGGGGGTGCAGTGGGGCAGCCCCCTAACATGGGAGAGAGAGACAGACAGAAGTCAAGGCAGCGATTAGTGGCCACCCTCTTCTCTGGATGCAGATGTGACAGCACCCAAGCCCCTGCTGCAGTAAGTGAAGGAGAAAAGAGCATGCCCGTTCGTTCTGCTCACAGCTCAGAAAGCACACCATGAGGGCCGACCCTGTGGCACACTCGGGAGAGTGCAGCGCTGGGAGCGCAGTGGCGCTCCTGCTGCGGGTTTGGATCCTATATAGGGATGGCTGGTGCGCTCACTGGCTGAGCGTGGTGCGGATGACACCAAGCCAAGGGTTGGGATCCCCGTACCAGTCACAAAAAAAGACAAAAAAAAAAAGAAAGAAAGCACACCATGCTGCAGGGCAGGCCAGGGCGGCTCATCTGCCCTCTTTTGGAGAGCTAGCATGTTCTCCTCAGGAAGAATCCTTCACTCACTGTGGCGACAGTGATACTGGATTTCAAAGTGAACTAGCACATTGAACGAGGCCAGAACGAGGCTGAGAGATGTCCCAAAGTCCTTCCTTCTCCAGGTGGGTGCCATGCCTGGGCTGAACATTCTTATCACAGCAGAGTGAGCCCTCTGCAGGCTCAGCCGCCAGCGGCACCATCTTCATACTGAAAGAGCTGGAACCAGCCCCCACGACCCCATTCAGCAAGTCCATGCTCCCCACAGCATGGCAACGTGGTGACACTGATTTTAATTTTAAAACTGGAGACAGCCATTTTTATTTCTGACTCACTGTGACAAATGATCTGGCATCTGCTTTACAGTAACAACGTAAAATTTCCTTTAAAAATGTATTTAAGTTTATAAAGTGAAAATATTTAAAATATGCAAATAAACTTCAGGTGTTATCCAGAAAAAGAAAGTCATGCAGATGGCACATGAACTCAGTCAGCCTGGGCTCACTCTGTCTTAAGTCACTTCCGCAGATACCAGAGTCAGAAAGGAACAAGCAGAGCCCCAACTGGTTTCTCTCCCCAGACTGGGGGGCCCAAACCATGGAAAATAAGAAAGGTTTCAGACTTGAACGCACAAAATAAAACATCACAATTTTAATGGTAGATATTTTGGGAGGAATGACTGAGCGAGCGATCAATAAACAGCTCACTGAGCAACATCACTTGGGAACAATGTCCACGTGATATTATTGGGGGGAGAAGCATGGCTGAGCATGACCCCATCTCTACCAAACAGGCGGTCACAGCAGGAGCGTGCACGGGGAAGCACCAGTGGCATGGCACCTGCCTCCAGCCGTAACTCTTCCTTATTTTCTCTCTGTTCTTTAGAAAGTTTTCCAAACTTTCCAAAACCACTGCATTTTACATTTATTACAGAAAACACCTCAAGTATGGTTCAAAAATTTTTCTATTTCTGCAAAGAAAATCTTTTAATACTGCTGGCTAGTATAACTGTTTTTAGTGACATGTTCTCTTACTCAGGCCCTCAAAGAGGGGAGACCCTCTCTGGCCCAAGGCTGCGGGGGTGAGGGTGGCAGCCAGCAGCTCGCTGCGCAGGGCAACAGCGCTGCGCACACCAGGGAGCCACATGCGGTGGCAGCAGGGCCATGGGGAGCCATGGCTGGAGAACAGGGTGCAGGCGACCTGCCCGGGACCACCATGCTGACGCCACAACTGTGCTGACTGCACGCCTCAGGCCTCCAGCTGTGGTTGAGAGGCAAGGTGCACTTGTGCCTGAGGCCGCCCAAGAAGTCCCAGGCCACAGACCTTCTCTCAGCAGAGGTCAGCCCCTAGAGGACATTCTAATTAGATCTGGAAAACCAGGAAGGTAAAAAAAACTAAACCAAACCATAAAACTGCAGGTTTGCCACACTTTCCCACAAGTGCCACCATGAAAGCCCACTGTGTGTGGCTTAACTACTTAACAACTAGGGGACATGGATGGGAGGAAGCCACTATGAATGAAGAAAGCTGGTTGGGGATGACTTCAGTCAGGAATACCTACTGCACAGCTGGGCAAGAACAGATTTGGAATTTACATAAACACTTTTACCCAGGGAAAAACCCTCCAGGTAATCTCTGACCAAGGAAGTGGCTTTCCCTACAGCACGGGAGCACACACTCTTATCCTCCAGGCACCAGCCTTTGTTCAAGGCCACTGGAGACTCTCCAAGGGGCAAAGGCCTGCTGTACTATCAAGGTAAACACGCTGGAAGCAAACAGAAGGCCCCAGGTCAGTAGCAGTGCGTGACATGCCTGGCGTCTCCTGTGAGGAAGTGCAAGGCCTGATGATGCAAGGTAGTTAAAGCCGCAAGTGTTTGGAAACCCCGACCTGAGCAGCTGCCAAGTCTACAGACAACGAATTCTATTCTAAAATCAAAAGGGCTATCCATCTAATAAACACAGAAGAATAGGGAATTTGAAGCGTAAGAACTTCCCCTGACTGAACTTGCTCATACCCAACCCATTTCTGGAAAACTCACAAGGCCTTCCACAGCAGTTCTCTTTGGACATGCTGTGAACATCGATGGCTCAGTAAGCAAAAGATCACATTCTCTGCTTGCCTCCCTTAAAACTGAAAATGGCCCAAAGGGGTCCTGAGCCCCAGCCATTGGCTCGTGGCTGCTGTGCTGCTCCTGGACTCCTCATGGGTCCCAGCCACTGCCATGCACGTCAATGTCGTTGCCTCTGGGATGATTCACATCATCCCTGAGGACCATCAGCAGAAGGTCTGTACAGGGCCGGCCCGGTGGCGCACTGCTACAGTGCGCCGCTTGGGAGCGCGGCGGCGCTCCCGCC